>NW_009636398.1:0-22596 GCF_000690535.1 Cariama cristata | reverse complement strand
ACACGGAGCTAGGAAGATTAGGAAACTAGTAAAAATATTTTAGATTTAATTGGTTAATATAATATGATTACAGTAAATTTTTATTTACTTATATTCAACAGACTGTACCGAAAAGCTATTTTTGTAAGAATAATAATTCAGTGTCAATAAACCTCACATATAAGAAAACTAATAAATCATGAGGTTAAAGATTAATTTACAATTTAAATAAATGTGATGGAATCTTGAAACAAAGTGTTGCAAAAATAAATTGTAACAGATATTCCTCAGGATATTATTGCATCTGTTTAAGTTTATACAATAAAAGGTTAGAATACAAATTTGTGTGATTTTTTTGCTTGAGGATTTTCTTAGGCCACTGATCTTTACTATTCTGTAAGGACTCAGAAAGCCAGAGACAAGACAATGTGGACTGAAGAAAAAAAAATATACATTTGACACAGAAGAGTGCAATGATTTAAGTACAGTTTTGAGACAGCCTTTCTTCAAAGTAATAACAGTAATTGAGAGAATTCCCTATATTTTGAAGATGTACCACCTTGTGTGAAACTTGTATTTCTTGGACTGTTTACAAAACACACAGTTAAAGCATGTACATCGACCTATTCATACATCTATCCAAACTTTCTTAATCAATTGTTTTATTTAGTTTTGCAATTATGCAATTTGAAATATCAATAAATGAATGTAATCCAGATTAAACCTATTCAAAGAGAAGTAGCAATGAGCATTTCACTAGATGTAGACACTACGAATTCTTTTGTTACTATTGAAACAGCAGACAAAATATGATTTGATTGCTAAATCACAGTTTAGGTCTGTTTGTGTAGGTAACAATGGTTTCTCCGAAAGTGTAGTAAGAAGTTTGTAATGAACATAAACCTACTGTTTTTCCTGTCTTTTCTCTGTGTTGGATGACTGTATTCCATCTGGGAATAAAAAAAGACACCATGAAGCTGGTTGCAGGAGCCAAATACAAATAGTTGAGTGGCTGTGATTGTTATAGTATTATTCAAACCACTCCACTCAAGATTATATTCTACTCATTTATCCCTATAGTACTTGCAGTATTAATCAAAAACCACAGTCAAGCATCAAAAAATTTTAAACAACCCACAACTTGTATCTTAGATTTTCTTTTTGCTCCTGAAATGGTTGTGCCTTTGGTTAGGCTTTCAACAGCACAATCAGCAACAACAAAAGCACAAACTCCTGAGGATATGTAGGACAAGAAGCTATGGGATGTAACATAGGCATCGAGCACTGTCAGAGTTGGTTGCTCAGCGCTGGCCTTCAGAATGACCAGAGGCTGATGCAGCAATAAATGTAGTTCTCAGCTGTGGTCTGCAGAGACCTGGCAAGTTGCCTTGTGCTAACTTCTGCTTCTTTTTCTCCCTAGAAAGACAAAACCTGCACAAACAACTGAAGAATGAGAAGAGGAATCTGGCCAAAGATCCCATATCTCTGAAGTAAGGAAAACTAAGACTTCAGGAGTGCAATTTGCATCTTAAAGACAAACAGTGTTAGATTTTATAATATACTTATCTCCATATGTTTCTATAATATAATGACTGCCACCAGATTCTAGTATGGTAAGTAATTAGATACAGCAGAAAGGACAGTTTAATTTATCTGTCATTCCAAGTACTAATGAAAATGTTTGTTTGTCATGCATAGCAGTATATAATGTAATCTAAAATTCCCAGTTATGTCAGTGACTTGAGCACATTCCTAATCTGCAAAAAAATGCCAATTGATCTTCTGCCAAAATAAACCATTCATAGAGGATATCACAAATGGAAAGACTATAAGAAAACATGATCTCTGGGGAATGATCAGTTTTATTTAGATGAGAAGAGAAAAGACTAGGAGGAACACAATGATAGGTTTGCAATATGGATTGTAGTAGAGAACTTCATGTCAGGGTTTCTATCATTTTTCTTTTAAACACTCTCAGCTTAAGTTAGAGAAGTGCAACCTTATTCCTAACAGACTGACTACTTAGTAGTATCCTTTGAAGTAAAGTATTAATTTACACATAGGAGGTTTATCTTCATTTATTTTTTCCCATAATCTTAAATTCCATATTAAAATAACATGGCAACTTTTTTTTTGTTTGTTTTGACACTCTGGCTCTTTCCTATTTTATTGGGTAATTACAATTTTAAATAAAGTCTTTGTATCTTAAAATTGTAACTGAAATATATTACTTTTTGACATGTAAGTTTCTCTGGATTCCCTTGTTTCCCAGCTGAGATCTGGGGAGGGAGGGCTGAGGAGCTCGTAGAATGAAGGGTTTTATCACTGTGCTATTTTCTCATTACCATTGCTATTGACACTTGTAGGTGAAAATAAATTTCATGGTAGCTGTGCAATTACATCTAAATCCAGTTCTGTCTGATTCACAAGATTGTTTTCCTGGACCTCAGGTATGATCCTGTGTCTACACTCTTCTACAACAATTTTTATTTGAGAATCATCAACGGTTCAGTATACACATTTTTCTTGTCATTACTATAGACCACAGTTTAACTAAAACAATTTTATGCAATAGTTACTTGTCTGCTAGGTAATTGCTATCACAGCTATCACAAATTAAAGTCAGCTCAGACCAATAAAAAATCAGTGGCCTTTTGCTGGTGTTGGCAGAAATTGTGTTTCCTACACTGCATGATGACAGAATAGGAAATTAAATTGAACAAAGTTTTCAAACTGCATTCCTTATTATTCCCAGTTTTTCACATTATTCGGATATATTTATTATCTGCATAAATTGAGTGAAGACAGAGAAAAATATTTGATAAAATTTGGATTTGAGAGTTTCGAATAACAAAAATGAGATTGAAAAATGAAAGAATAGGATCAGGAAATAATCTATTTTTTAAGAAAGCCACTATACTAAAATAGTCTAATCAAATCTGAAATTAATGGTTAAGCCTCTGCATAAAATTGATGCTGCATTTTTTCTAGGAAGCAGGGATGGTCATTGTTTGAATTCTTTAAAAACCCTGTGTCTGTCATTTAATGTTAAGTTTGCCTTCCAAGAGCCTTAATACCTCTCTTCTTTCTTTATTTCTCTAATATTTTCTGTTATTATTAATGAAAACCAAAGTCTTATAAAATAAGTTTATGTTACTTTCAAAGTTTAAGTTTAGTTTTTCAAAGAGAAAATTGGAAGAACAAGAACAGAAACCAGAGAAGGGCAGTGTTATAGAAAATATCAGTTTGAATTGAAAGATCTGTGGGGTTTGTATATAAGGCAAAAAGTGGAGAATGAGGAAGTTGACACTGTCCTATATTCAGTTAACCTCTATCTTAGCACTTCATATATATCTGTACAGAATGTGTGTAAGCATAATACTGAAAGCATGTGATCTAAAAGTGGCTTTGTTTCACTGTAGTAGTTAATTTTTAGGCAAAAGCACAGTTTGTGAGTTTGAGCTGGGGAGGAAATGTAATTTGCATGCATTTTGACAATCAATTTTTCTGTCCGAAACTCAGTCAATAACTACTTTAAATTTATTGATTTTTATGATGTCGTATAATAAGAGGAGTATGGTGATTCTCCTTTCATAACAATTACTTTTGAACTTGCACAAGTGATTTAGCTGTATTCTTATATTAGCTGTAGTTTCATTAGCTATCATTAAACAATTAAAATAATAGAATGTAATATATGAGTGTACATGACATGTACCTTGTTTTGGGCAGTGGTGGCTTCAAGAACATAAGCAAAATGTAATTCTTTATAGAATAATCAACGTTAATAACATTTCTTCCTTACCCCAAGACAAAGTAAGCAGAATTTTGTTTATTGGTTGCATGTTCAGTGTCTGAGATAGATATGATATTAAAAAAAAGAGAAACGAAAGGGGACAATTACTAACTTTTAAAGCCACTTCATCAAATGCAGAATCAATGACTTTTTCAGTGACAGAATATCACATAAATGAAAATGGAGGAAAAAACCTTTAAAATAAATAAGAAAAGATGCCCATTTCTGTCAGACAAATATACTGTATTTACAAATGCCCTCCAACACTTCTTTACCCTAGCCTTCACCACTGAGTGCCTTTCTCCTATGTCCCTTCATTCATAGATTCCCTTTCTGTGGCTTATTTTCCTCCTGGCAAGGGTGTTCTGTATGTCCCTTCTAAATTCCCTTTCTTTTTTATAGAAGCAATGTGTTAGAAAGAAAGGGATAGAAAAGAATCATAATCACAAAATAAAAATTCTAAAATCATGCTATTATGTCACAACAAAACATCATAACAGCATAATGATGTTATTGCTTTGCAAATAATACTGCAATGTCAGGGCTATGTTAAGGTATTAAGCCTAAAGAATAACTAATAAAACAAGTTCTGAATCTGTTTATTGAAGCAAGTGTATAGCCTAGTCCATGAAATTAACATAAATCAGATACTTTTGTTCCTAATTCGAATACGGGCATAAAATGCAATGCTACTCTAATCCTTACCCAAACTTCACTGATGATATTGGGAGATTTTTTGACCTGATTCCAGCAAGCTTAGATAGAATAGAGAAAAAAGATACACTCTTTTTAATTTTGTTATTTAATTAAATTAGAGAGTTTTAGTTCTATTGACTTTGTCTATTTTAGTAGGGAAGAATATTTCTTAAACCTTCAGAACATTTCAGAAAACAATTATATTTGTTTACTTTATTGATTTTATTTTTCTATTTTTCTGTGTTACAGGAGTGGACAGTACAGACACAAGCATGACATACATGTATAATTTTCTATATTTTTCTCCTCTTTCAATGAATAACTACATCACAATCTATTGTGTAGTGCCACAGTGTTAAAATCATGTTCATTCTCTTGGGATAAGTTATTGAAGAGGATTATTTTGCCAAAGTTTATATGGAAGAGAGTAAACTAGCAATGTAATGTCACATGTTTATGGATTATTTAATTTTTGTATTTAGATTTTACACCTCATTTTTCAACCGTGTCCTTTTTTCAGAAATAGAATGAAATCACTGCTTACTGAAACTGTCAGACTAATAGCACTAGAAGCACATATTATGTGGCAGCAGTGTCACTTAACTCTTCTGTTTTAAGGAACTTCACATCTATTAGAGATTACCCACTGAAGCGAAGTCATTTTGTGTTCATAACCATTCCTGATTGGTTTTTTTATACTATTTTTATTTTACTTTCCAGGCTGCTGACCATTTTTCGAAGTCGTCTCTTGTGAAATAGTCATACTACACATTAGGAGGGTGGTGGATCAAAACTGCTGGTTTAGGATGTGATCCTCCCATAAAATGATAAAAACCACAGTAAATGTTATGCTGGAACTGAACTTGAAGTAATGGCATGAATAATAAAATATTCATAGCTAACGCTTTTGTCCCAACTGTTTAATATGCTGCTTATTAAAATAGACACTTATTAGAGAATTACACTAAGAATGTGATAATAAACATTGGTGCCACATTAGATTAACAGACAAAAGACAGAAATTAAAAATTCTAATAGTATTTTTCTAAAATATTTCTGGTTTCTTATGGAGAAGTAGGTAGGCATAAACGACTTCAGAATTTTGTTGAGTGGTTTAGAAGGTGGTAGGAGGAAAAGATTTTAAAATTTATAATGCATTGAGGATTTATAGTGTTTTTGCTTTAGCCAACAGCTAGAGGATTTTCTGTACCTCAGACCAAAATTGTACTGGTCTTCTGGCACCAAAAATGCACAATGCTTGAGGAGTTTTTTTTTAAGCAAGGAACTGAAGGAAGCACTGAAAAGCATCTATGTCAGTATAAGACACTGATAAACTATACCAGAAAATCAAAAATATTCCAGAAACAGATGGGAAAAAAAAAAAAAAAAGTAACTGAAATAAAGGGAATGAAAGAGGTCCTAGAAACAGTCAGAGAAAAGAAATGTAAATTAAGAGGTCAAATACACAATTGAATCAATATACACCTAGGCAGATGCAAAGCAAACTCTCATACAAACCAAAAAACCCTCTAAATATCCATCATTTAAGTGAAAAAAAAGAAAGCATTTTAATAGGAGAGGCAGGTCATTCTTGACTACCACTACCTACCAATAGATTACTCCTGAATTAAGGTTTAAAGAATGAATAAAGGACATAGTAAAATGTAAAGGTGGTGGAGTAGCGTTGCACATACAAGGGTGTATGAAATTTTGAAAACTCAGTAAATATGACTGTACAGTTTAATCCATTACATTTTCAAACAAACTCAGTACTATTAGGGGTTATTTGGTTAGGGAAAGGATATTAAGAGCAAATTTTGCCATGGACATGGAAAACAGAAGCAACTAAATTTAATAAGGTAATAATAACTGGTAACCAAAAAGCTTAGACGTAAAGGGATGTAAAAACTCTCTTTTATGCCTGATGCATGAAAAGTCTATGATGGATACAAATGCTTATGCTTCAGTGCATACACCAGTCATTGAGTACTTGGAGTTAGGAAGACACTTCTTCTATAAAAAGATTATTTTATAACATTTTTTAAAGGGATTTAATAATATCAGATGTCAGAAACAAAAAGGAAGGTTAGACAAAACTGATCTGACATATTATGGAACTTTGTGTAATCTTTTGATAGAGGATATTGGCAAAATTAAAAGCACTTTTTGATAGATAAATTGTTGTAAAATTTGTCTTTCTAAGAAAAAGTGTTTTGTTTTTTTTTTCTTCCAGTTTGCCCTAGAGGGATGCTATAACACAGTAGTAGCATCTTTGCTAAATAGTTTTGCTATCACATATATTTATTTACAATAAAACTGGGGATGTGCGAGGATCAGGATAATTAGTTTCTAGAATGTCTCTGATATGAGTCAGCTATAGATATAGAAAAGGCTACTCAACTAACTATTGTACAGGTCACCGATGTTATATCTGAATAGAAGAAGAAACCCCTGGAATACACACAGCATCTAAGCAATTGATTTCTTCTCCTCAGGAAACTGACCTGCAATGCTCAAAAAGCTGCTATTAAGGACAAAGGCATACGTGTCTAAGGGAGGAACATTTCTTTGAAAGTGTCTTCTCTGGGTTCCCCCCAACCTCTTCCCTCTCTCATTTGTTAGTAAAATATCCAGGACCTCAGAGTAGTTTAATCCCTGTGGTTTGACCTCACCACCGATTTAAAAAAATTCTGATCTTTATAGTCAATCTATAGTAAGACTTATCTAACCTGGATAATCTTTAGCAAAACAAAACAAAAAAAAAATTACAAGCCTCAACCAAATATTTTGATCAAACAATATATGTCCAGGGTGCATCATATGTTTGTTATGATGTCAGACTTATGTTCAATTAAAAAAAAAATCGTAGATACATAATATGATGTAGGTTTTGTAATATTAGCAGTAATGAGTTTCTGTTGAGACGGCTGTAGATTTTTTCCCCTATCAAGCAATTTGCAAAGTGTAAGTTCTACTTAAATGAAAACTATAGCAAACTTTCTTGGTTAATGAGATTCCATGTTAATCCCCCATGCTGCAAATCAATTATTTAAAGCCTTTCACAGCTAATGGATCATACAGTACTTTCTGATTAATGCCAACAAGCTAGTTTTAATGCAGTGAAGCAATCAACAGTCTTAACCACTCTCTTTTAATACTTTTATTAGAGAAGAAATACCACAAAATATTTTTAAATAAAATATTTTTACGTGAGAAGAACACAGAACTCAAACTACAGCAGAGAATATATAGTTGTGCTTAGTAGTTATAGACAAAGAGACGTTATATATTGATTGCAAATTCTGTATCTCCTATTAAATAGTCAAATATCAATGCTTAGCATTTTCAGGACAGCTTTTTCCACTGAGGTATATGTTATATCAACTGTTTCTCCCTAACTAGATACTGATGGAATAAAGTTACTAGAAGTATAGTATAAATATTAAGTGTTCTGTATATTCTAGTAGTACAAATTAACGTAAATTTATATGTTTCTTCTCAACTCATCTGTGGTCCTCTGTGGTGGATATTCTGCAATGGTGCTGAATGAGATTTTTTCAATGAATGTAAGAATGATGTATTATTGAGGAAGGAAGCTTGGGATAAAGGGAAAAAGAGACGCCATGATAAATTAATAGTCTCCAGACAGCAAAAAATTATGTGATAAAATCTGACGTGCATTGAAAGGAAAAAAAATGGGTAGCTACTGTACTGGTTTTGGCTGGGATGGAGTTAAATTTCTTCATAGTAGCTTGTATGGGACTATACTTTGGATTTGAGACCAAAAGGCTGTTGATAACACACCAGTTTTAGCTCTTGCTGAACAGTGTTTGCACAGCATCAAGGCCTTCTCTGTTTCTCACACTGAGCCGCCAGTGAGTAGGCTGGGCGTGCAAGAAGTTGGAAAGGGACACAGCCAGGACTGATGACCCCAGCTGACCAAAGGGATATTCTACTGCATGTCATGTCATGCTCAGCAATAAAACCTGGGGGAAGAAGGAGGAAGGGGAGGACATTTGGAGTTATGGCATTTGTCTTCCCAAGTCACAGTTATGCATGATGGAGCCCTGCTTTTGTGGAAATGGTTAAACATCTGCCTGTTGATGGGAAATAGTGAATGAATTCCTTATTTTGCTTTGCTTGCACATGCAGTTTTTGTTTTACCTGTTAAACTGTCTTTATTTCAACTCATGAGTTTTCTTACTTTTACCCTTCCAATTCTCTTCCCCATCTCACTGGGGATGCATGAGCGAGGATCTGTGTGGTGCTGAGCTGCCTACCAGGGGTTAAACCAAAGCAGTCCTTTTCAGTGCCCAATGTGGGGCACCAAAAAGGTCAGAGTATTCATTATTTGATTCTTGTAACTGCAAACCAAAAGTCCCTTCATTATGGTCAGAAGTAAGATCAGTCCTTGTACTCTCTCAGGGGAATTGCCCAATAGAAACTGCAGCAATAATTTTCCTGGATAGACCCCTTTTGATCATTGAGTGTAGCCCACTTGGTGGGGTGTCAAGTACACCTAGAATCAACTGCCCCAAGGGTGGAAACACAGCCTTACCATTTGCCATGAACTGATACAGACCACACTGGAACAGGGTGAAGCTCCTGAACACTTGACGTCATCATCGTGTGGGGCAACAAACAGAGAAAATGTTTGAGAAAGGGAAAAGAACAAACCAGATTTTTCTGAAAGCTGATTTTGCCTTAAAACAATTTAAAGTCAAAGGATCTGTACAGGAGGTCCAGTTGTTAGAAATAAAACGACAAGATAGGCATCGTCACATCGCAATGGATGTCCATATCTCAATGCAAGCTATGTCTCCACCAACTAACAAAAAGCAAACACGAGCTTTCTCTTACATTGTGAGTTTTTGGCTACGCTGTCTCAAACCCTCTAGTTGTTTTGCAGAACACTTGTTTTAAGTTAGCATAGCATGAGAGATGTATAATTCAGTGGAAAATTATTCTGTGCTATGAAATAGCTGAACAGAAATTAATGCATACACAGATTTAGGTATAATTGTTTTCAGCAAATTGGAAACAATTCATACAAGAGCCTTCACCATAAACTGGACCATTATAGGCGTATGTTTAGAAAAGTTCACAAAATGTAATCGCATGCCCAATAGTTTTGATTTAAGTTCCCTTCCTTATTTCAATTTTGAACATCACCTGTTCTTTTCAGGGAACGAGTACTGCAAACAAAGAAACAATATAATAAACTAAAGAGGTTTGTGGAGGTCATGTGGAAAAGAATGTTCAGGTACCTTCAAATCACTGGAATGTGATATTGCGTACACTATTCTAAGAAAATAAATACAATCATTAGAAAAAAATAAAAACAACACAAGCCAAACCACCAAAAAAAACAGAATAAAAGGGACACAAGATACAAATAAAAACTAGAGCTTTATGCAGCGTTGGACACTTGGAGTTACCAGCTGGTGAATTTTATCCTTCACTTGATTTGGGAGAAGGAAAAAACAAATCAAGGTATTAGACATACATAGATCACAGTATTGCCATCAATAAAGAGATTGTTTGTGATGAACACTGAAATGAGACAAAATATGAAGACACAAGGTATTAATTACAGGGCTTTTTTGGTTTTATACAAAATATTTTTGAATTTTCACACTGCAGGGCATTTTTATTTTTTAATAGAAAATATTTTTCTATTTTAACACAAACACATACAAATACGTACAGAAATAGAATATCTTTTAGTGATAAAGATTTCAAATGTGATTAAAGGATCTTGTACTTAATCTTGAAATATTTAAAAGATTTTGGTTGAATTTAGTGCAACTTTATCTTCATTCAGAGAAGAGCTTAGGAAGGAAGTATAATAAATGACAACTACCCCTAAAATATGTCTTAGGCAGATAGCTAACAAATAGTTGATGAATTTCCTTAGAAAGGATCCTGCTCCCAGATCCTTAAGCTCAATCCTAGATGTGTACTAATTCCTTATTTCCTGGGACTACTCAGGAGTAAGGCAACAAAATCCTCATTTAAGATCTTTCCTTTTAGCAAATTTGCAGTTGTGCTGTGCATGCATGTGCATGGGTATCACTAGCAGTATTTGAACATTACTGTTTTTTTCCCTTAGGAAAGCAGGACAAATAAAACCAGTAGTCATTCTGTTCAGCTTTTGCAGAATGGTTAATTCTTAGACAAATGCCAGAGAAGACCTGCGTACACTTTCCCACCACAGTACAAAAGAATTAATCTCCCATGTCACTTCTGATGTTAATGCTGGTAGGACATTCAGGCTGACTGTACTTCTATATCTGCAGCCAGAAACTCTAGACTCATGGGATGAGAAGGATGGTAAGCAAGGTGGAGGAGTATCAGTCTGGTGTCTAGTAGTACCCAAGTATAGAAGTGAACAGCTTGACTGCAATCTCTGCCCCAAAGGATTATTTTTGTCTTTCAACAAATTGTTCTTGAGGTAAAAAAGAAAAACAGTGCAGAAACATGCAGGAAAGGTCTACATCTTAGCCATGTCACTTACTCTCAAGAAAAAAACAGCTTAAAGCTTTTAGATAGCCCAAAGACTGCAACAACAAAAAAAAAAATCAACAAATAAATTAATATGAATACATTAGGCATTTTAATTAGAAATATGGAAATATTTAAAGCAGTTTTTTCAATATTTTCACCCACACTTTATTTTACCAGTAGTTTTAGAGTTTTCTATTTAAATTATAAAAGCATTTGAAAAATAATTATACCTAATTATTTGTTTTGAAAGATATCCCTCCCTCTTTTTCATGCAATGATAGAAAACTGTTATCAAAATAATAATAACAATGAGTTTTGTTGATATTATTCATGTAGGGACTTAAAACGAACTGAGATATTAAATATGCTAGAGCTTATGTGTTAATGTAGAAAGCAATTCTTTCAATCCCTTTTTAAATCACTTATTCTACAATTGACCTTATGAATAAATCTACTATTATAGAAGCGTCATTAAAATGTGAGGATGATGGTTACTATACATATATTTTTCTAAAAGCAGTTAGAGTAGCCCAGCAAGATAAGAAATAATTAAAACTTAAGTAGTGTGTAAAATGCAATCAGCTGGATTAATTTTGTGAGCATACAGAAAACAAGGTGTTTTCTGCTCTGCAGTGATCTGTATTGATTTATGAAATAGTACCACAGATGCATCTTTTTTTGATATATGATAACTTTTACAGGAGTCCGCATTTTTTGCCTTTACAAATCTTTTTTATAGTTGCAAAAAACCTAGCTTTTTTGAAACAAGTAGTTCCTATGAAAAGGAATATTTTAAAGTAGATCTAGATGGTGATGGTGTGGGAGGCTTGACATTTAAAAGTTTCTACTAACCAGGCAGTAAGTTTCAACTAACTTGCCAAAAGGATTTAAACTACTAGGCTGAGGAACTAAGAAGGAACCTACCAAAGAAATTACTGAAATATGAGTTGAAATGGGGTGAACATAGGAAGAGGAACTCTTTAAGAGCTGCCTTCCCCTAGGATTTAAAATTGACTTGCTATATGATATAAAAAAATGTGATAGGTCTGCACTTATAAAGAATAGCTCTTATAGGGTGACTTCACTGGAACTATCAGGATCTGTGTTTTGATGAATATAACTGGGACAGCTCCTAAACACCACGTGAAATTACACTATAATTGACAGATGTTTGCTTTACTTTTTCTTTTATTAAATCTACATGCCTAGTGGTAGAGACAGATTATGAAACAAGCCAATAAATGATAACTGAGCCATATTTTGCCTACTTCGTGTGAATGATAAAATATTTCTGTGCAATTCAGATGATTTTGCTGCTATTTTGCTCAACACTCACTTCTTATGAGACTTAGGAGTGAAATAAGCTAGAACTGTTTCCCTTATTTATATGGAATTATGTGTTTGTGTGTGAGCCATGATGAGCGGAGGGTTGTAAACAATGCAATTGTTTACACACTCTAGTGATGCCTTTTAGTAGTTAAGTACTGCACACATACTAATAGATCCGCTTATAAAAATTCTCATTACCTCTAGAAGGTATTGTTATCTTCCTTTTTTGGAGGTATTGAAGTGAAGACAATTAGCCTATTTTTGCTCTAAATAGTGTTGAAATGTCAAGTGGTATTTATTGGGGATTGCCCTGAAACATAAATATTGCCTAGCAGCTTTTAAGAAAATCGGGTTTTGGTGAAAGTTGCCCAGCAATCAGTTATTACAGATTTAGCTTCTCTACTGAGGTCTGGGTTGTCACTTTGTTTCATCCTAGCAGCAGAGTATATATTTATAAGAGAAGTACAGTATGGCCTAATCACATACTTGGTGTTTTGAGTGATTTAGGAACCCTGTGTTCACTTGAAAATTGATTACATTCTGAAGAAGTGGTGATTCCATTGATTTTATTCTGTGAAAAATAAAATTTACTCAAGTTCAAATTAAAAGAGGCAGATCCATTGTGATAAAGCTTAGCATGTCACACACCTATAAGTGCAGTCAGGCAGCATCAGTTCACAAAGATAAAGTACATTAGGGTATATGTACAGGCGACTGAGTGATGGGAACACTGTGGAGTAACAGAGATGTTTTGGGTTTTGTAACCATTAAATGAGACTATAAATAAAGCCTCTGAAGAAATATTTGCTATTAATAAAAGCTAACATCAATAGCACTGAGTTAGTACTTAGGATGTTTGTGTTACGGTGCTAGTTCTATCCCTGTGTCACTCTGCAATCAAGAGTTATTGAATGATAAAATGTATGGATATAGATTTCTTTTGAGGACAGCATTAGTCATTATAGACCCTCAAGTATAGCTACTTAAAGCCTCTGAAGAAATATTTGCTATTAATAAAAGCTAACATCAATAGCACTGAGTTAGTACTTAGGATGTTTGTGTTACGGTGCTAGTTCTATCCCTGTGTCACTCTGCAATCAAGAGTTATTGAATGATAAAATGTATGGATATAGATTTCTTTTGAGGACAGCATTAGTCATTATAGACCCTCAAGTATAGCTACTGCAAATCCATGTATAGCTTATTAAAAAAAAAAAAAAAGTAAATGCTGAGGGCATTATTATATGCATATTGGTTGTTTCTATAGAATTATGTCAGCTTTCAGGATTTAATTTTCCTTTAAAAATTCACTTCCTCAAAAGGATGCTATTAAACGTTCAGAACGATTTTACTACCTCTGCATAATTTTTCTTTGGAAGCTGATCTGAAAAAGGTACGTTGAACTCTGCACATTGTATTAGGGTAGCAGATTCAAACATCCTGCATCCTCACATAGAAAGGACAAAACTGGTTTTAGCAGTTCATTCTAAGATTAGATTGCACAATTAAAAATACCTACCATCTGTATCTACAAGAGAATTTAAAGGAAACCAAGAAGGAACACAGACTTCGCTTTTATAATCAGTGCAGAAATTAAAATCCACTGCATCATATTTAGTGGAATTACGTGTTCTTACATTAATATAAAGTTTTGTCTCTGAAAATTAATTGGATGAAACTATTCAAGTCAGTGTATCTGATCATGAGTAAGTTAAGAATAGAAACTAAAATTCATTATTTTAACTTATCAACAGCATGTTCACCCTGCTCAATGCTGTGCCATGCCAGATATGCTAGTGGTAAGTGGCAGTATTTCCACATTTGTATAATACTTGTTTGTCTAGTGCACCATGCTTTCACAGTCATATGGTGGCTTGCTTATCCTGGTATAGGGAGGATATCTTTCTGACGGCTTGCTTTGTGCCATGAAGACTTAACCAAAAATGCCCTTCTTGTATGATATATGCTAGCAGTGATCACAGGATAGTTTGTTTTGGTAAAGGATTTTCATATTCCTCTGTAAAGTAGACTCTATTCTGTAAATCAAGACTTCCAAATATGGATGATCAGCTATATACCGGAGAGATACCTTTTCACTGATGGCTTGATTAATTTCAATTGAGTTACTCCCAGAGATTAATTTGACTCATTGAATCAAAACTCAGTTCTCACTAAAATTAGTTGCAGCCCTCCTGATTGTCTAAGGAACCTTGAATAGCCAAACTAGTATTAATTCAGATAAATGAATCAATAGGCGCTTGAAAACTTGTCAGCCAAAACATGAAGAACTTTTTGTGTTTCCACTCAGATGAGCAGGCTATCTCTTGTTTACCACAGCAATAGCTAAATAGAATCATAGAATCATTTGTTGGAAAATACCTTGAAGATCATCGGATCATCCAGTCCAACCATAGATTAAAGGACATTGAGTATATAATGAATATTAAGGACTCTGAGAGAAGAAGAAAGATAAAGCAAGTTGGTGCCTGATTACTTTTCCTCAATAGTTTGTAGGGTGGCACAGATTTAACTGTATATTTTTTTATGATCCAAAATTAATTTTCTTTGGGTCATAACAGGGGGGAAAAGCATCTCATGTACCTTAACAAAGATGTTACTGTTAACTGAAGCACAAATCATAGATGTCTTAAGGACTGAGATGACATATTATTATTATTATTACATTATCTCTTTATTAAAGAACTCTACAAAACAGTAGAAAAGCTGGAAATTACATCCATGAGACCCTTTAAGTAAATCTGAAAGTAATTTGTTTTGATAATCTGAATGAGGAATTGGATGGAGAACATTGTTCTAAAGTTCACATGCACTCCAAATGTGTGCTGCCACTTAGATGCATGTTCTTCAAAGCCAACTTAAAACACTTTCCCTAAGTACCCCTATATATATATATTTGTTAGCATATACATAACCACATATATACTGATGCCTTCATTATGAACAGGATTTTTAAAGTAAGGTAATATCATTTATTGGCTAAAAGCATCTAAGCTTTTGGGATCACAATGTCTTTACCCTGCCATTGATTGCAACAAGATTTTGCTGGGAGTTATTTAGTTGATTTGAACCTGAAATCTAAAGCAAACTCAGCCATTTTCATTAAAATCCATCTATGAAATGAAAACTTCTCCATTCACTTGAAACTGGTTTTTTAATCCTTTAGCTACTGAGCAGTCTTATTACTTGCTACTACTCTTAGTGAGTGAATGTTAGGGAGTAGCCAGACCAGGACAGATGGATATATGTTTGACAGTAATATTTTATTCATGACACATAACAGAACGTAAGTCACTAATGACCAGGAAATAATCATTTTTTTACTGCACCCATGCATTTAGATGTTTTATGAAGCTGCTTGGAAACAGGACATTCCCAAAAGAAAAATGCTAGTTAGTCTTTTGCTGCTCATATACATTACTTAATTCCAGAGGAACATTCAAATTTCTCTGCCCATTACTAATTATGATGTTAAGAACATACTAAGAAGTTACAATCTGATAGTCTGCTTCTCTGAGTCTCCAGGCAAAAAAAAGTTTTTAGATTTGTTAAAAAAAAAAAGACAATTCATGTGCTTTCATAAAAGTTTGTCCTGTACTCACACAAATTAAAATTTAAAGTGGATTTTTATATATATATGTGTATATATATATGTGGACAGGATATATCCAAAAGCTTTGAGACAAAATGCTTAACAGTCGATTAAATTTTGTGTGAAATTGTTAAAATTGTTTAATAAATTATATATGATTTAATAAATTGACAGTTGTGTACAGGAAAATACTAATTTATACACCAACAGTAAAACCCAATGTGAATTTCTAAATCTATCTGTCTATCTGTCTAGATATGGGTTTCACACAGATTTCCCAATGTCCAATTTTTTTGCCCTATAAGTATTTCCATGCAATACTAAAATACCACTTAATTTTTTTCTTCAGTATGCCTTGAGTTTTATCTTCTAAAATCTTGAGTCTGGAGGCTCTCACATATAATGTCTTAGTTAGATTTGTGGTGTAACTAACCTGTGCCAAATTTGCCATAAGAGAATTCTGTGGAAATCTATACTCTAAATGGAAATAGAATTTTAAATCTCCAGGTGAAGCTTTATAATTGATATTGCAGTTAAGACATGAGCATTAGATAATAATTTGCTCTTTGTGGTGAGAAGTTTGACTGTATTTGATTGACTTAGAGAAATCAACAACAGCAAAAATTTTAATGGTGTTTTACAGCAAAAAATATTGCAATTTTGTGAAAAACATCCTAAGAATTTCCTAGATGTCTGGTTAATATTCCTAATAGCCTGATCTAATACTTGAATGAGACTAGCTTAGTGATTTTATTACACTGATTTAATTTTTCATTAATTTTGAAGTAATCACTGCCTTTATTGTAGTATTACATTATTTAAAAAGCTAAACTTCAATACTGTTTTTGTGTTTTAGCTCTTTGCATTTTCTTAAAGTAATCACAATTTCTACAAAAGAAAGAACATCTGAAAACTGGATGTGTCATCAATCATTCAACTTGAAATCTTGATTATTGTCTTGTGATTCATCTTTAACTCTCTAAAACTAGATTGTTTTAACTTTTGAAAAAAACCCAAGTACTTTAAATAAATAATACACATACAAAAATACACACATGAACAAACACCTGCTTAAGGATTTCAAAGTGTACTTTCCAGTAATCACACGCTCAGAGCTGTTTAAAGCCCTCTCCTCTTAAGCATTGGATAATTGGTCTTGAGGAGAGGGAAAACATAGGTTCTGGTAACAGCTAGATAAAGAAAAATCGCATTAGAATACCAAACTTCCTTTAAAAGCTTGTTACACAAGGTTACCAGTGACATTGCTGCAATAGAAATGTCAGTGAAGCATATGCAGCCTGTCTTTGAACGACATAACTTAGAGAGCAAAGCAAAGCAAGAAACACATTTCTGTAGCTGAGACAAAAGTAACAAAGCAGGACAAAGAATTTTGAAATAAAAAATTATACTCAAATGGGTTTCTTGAATCAAGAAAGCCAAGGTTGGAAGAATACAACTCTGTGTTGCATGAGCCATTGTTAGATGTAAGTAAAAATAGCTAATTATTTACATGTAAATAAATCACTACTATGTATATTTATGATCTTCAGTTAAGACCATGCAATTTTGGGTCATGAATACTTGATAATCCTAGCTACTTGATTGTCAGGCATCTTTCAAACTGATACATTAAAAACTTTTCCTCAGAAATATTAACCACTGTTACAACTGGAAGCAATGGATTGAATTTACTGCTTCTCAGTTATATTTTTCTCAGAAAAGTTTCTTTTTCCTGATGTTTCCAATAGGAAACTCTAAAATTTATCAAATAAATAGCATTTAACTTATTTTTTAGTCTAAAATTGATTCATATAGACAGGGATTAACAGTCAGAAAGAAGCAAAGGAGTAGAGAGAAGGGGAGGAAAATCAATCAAACCAGCAAGCCAACAAACCACGACTTGTTTCAAATAATTTTTTTTCAGTTAGTTTTCTGTTTCAGTAAGAAAATAATTTACAAAGAAAAAATAATCTCTACATTTTTTTCACATATTCATCTGTAATTTTTCAGTTAAAATATTTTAATTAAAAATTTTTGAGAAATTTTTACTGAAAATGTGCAGGATCCTTGAATACCATGGCCAAAGTCTGAAAGTCATCACTTCACAACTAAGACAATTAGTATCAAAAACCTTTTTCAAAAATACAATATTAAAGGCCAAAATGGTGTCTGTAGTTTCCTCAGTAGTCTTCAGTAGTAATAAAAGGAATAGTTGGTATTTGCAAGATAATGTTCAGGAAGGTTGAAAGTTACCTGGAATTCAGATTAAATTGTTTTCTGAAATTTGTTTTTGTACAGGGTAAAGACTATTTCTGATATCCTGAAAGGAGAATTTGCAAAAAAGCTAAATATGAAAATTCATTTTTCAAGATATTTTTCTAATTTATCTTAGAAGTTAAATAAATTTTAAAAAGAGAAAACATAGATTTATTTTTAGAAATAATTTTCCACTTTAAAAAAATATTTTGAAAGAAACATTTCAACCTGCTCTATAGAGTTCTCAGAATGATTTGGATGTGGTTAATGTTATTGTCATGTATTATGCTTTATTTCTTCCAAGCCTAATACTATAGAGGCTATTGAACTTATTGTATTTCCTTGAGTTTAATGATGTTCCCTAATAGTTTTTTGGACTTTGCTTCTCTGTTCACAGAGAACAAGCAGCTTTCAGTGGATTATACTGTGCTTCAAAATACCTTTTGGTCTTTTTCTGAGACCTTTACTTGGTGACCTCAGCAATAGGAAATAACACTTCAATTACAGAGGAATAATGGGAGGGGGAAGTATATCCTTAAGTAGTTTTAAACTAGAACTTGCATGAATGAGATGAAAAGAGACAAAGAAAATTAACTTAATATTCCAGGAGGTTCTTTTCCAGTTATATGCTCCTACATTCCTATATCTAAGGAAGGAGTAGGATTTTTCAAGACTTGTTTATTAAAAATGGCCAATATTTCATGCTTTAAAGCCAGAGATTTGAGCCCAGTTACATTTACTGTGTCTGCAGATTGGAATCCAAAATTCTCAAAATATTTATTTTATTTTTCTTGCTTGTTTGTGAGTTTCAGGTTTATCAGAAAATTGGTAGGATGAAGAGACACAGATTGTCTTTCTGAGTAATATTAACACTGCTGACCATACTGGCTACGAGGATCTCTCAGAAGTGTGGATGGCAAGTAATTCAAAACATTCACTAGCAATAAGATATGGCAACCTAAGGCAAGACTGCACGATTCCTCTGGGGTCTCAGTGAACAGGAACTTTCATTTACATTGCTCATTCCGTAGTTGCTATGATTTTATAAGTATTGTCATCTGACTGTCTTTGCAAACAGTTATTTGCTATGGCTCAGATTTAAGACAGTTGCAAATAAGAAGATTAATTATTTAAAGTGGTTAGCAGTTCTTGTTTTATTTTGCTTGACTATACTATTCTTTAGGAAAAAACCTTTCATATAAGTTAACCTCAGTACTTCCCTCTTTTTCACTGTGTTACTGAAATGAAACTTGCTACAGAACCTGTCTAAAGCAGATGATGTAGAATCTTCATCCTGTAATTAGGGATGAATGAAACTCAGAAAGCTTTGCGTTTTGGATAATCTTCGCAAAGTTAAGATGCTTAGCATGAGTTTATGAAGCTTTCTGACTGAGGTGATGTTTTTGCAAGTAACATTTAGCTTCTATCATCTTTCAGATACTTCATATACATTGAGTGGTTACTCCTTAAGAATGAATGCATTCTCTAAAGTAAGCGATTATAAACAGGTATGTGAGGGGATATTCAAAGACAGAGAACAGTTCAGAAAGGAATTCAGCAAGTTAATATTTTCCACATGCTCCTACTATTTCCCTACTTAACACTGATGTTCTCTTTTCTCCATCTAGAGAATGAAATAAGAAAAGTACTTGCACTGCCCATTTGCACAAGGTGAACTTTATTCTTTGTACTGATATGACAAGTCTCTTATTCTCTTTACTTCATCTTCCAGAAATTCTAAAGATATGACCATAAGTGGATGTGTAAATTTTGTGGCATATAGAGGCTTGCATCATCACTTAATTTATCCAACCATTTAATGCATACAGATCAGACATATTACTGTGCATATGACTTTGAAGCTGTTGCTATTAACTTCAGGTGTAATAAGACAGGACTCGACATCTGCAATTTCATCTCATCTAGAACTCCTTTTGACAAAAGAAGATAACTGAGGAGCTTAACAGTCCTTGTAATATACTATACTTACAATTCATCCTGCCTTAAAACAGACCTCTCTAACTTAATCTCAAGGTGTTTTTTTTAATTTATTTTTTTGTTGTTTTTTTTTTTAAAAAAGTTTATTTCAGCTTCTCATGAATTTACACACATTATAAATTTAAAAAAGAATTGTGTTTCCTTGTCCATACTGTCAAAATGTCTAGTTGTAATAAAATCAGTCACTTTAAATATGTCTGATTTATAGAAAAAAGCACTGTAGCATGACAGCTACATTTATTAGGTACATTTAGGCATCATGGGTATTTTTGTCTAATAATAGTTCATCAGCTTGTACTGTGGCATGCTGAAATTTAAAAGTCTTTCCTCAGTCTTAGCTGGAGATTCAGTGTTTTAGATTTTCATTTGCCAGACAGTTACAGACTAGCAGTGTGAACATATATTTTCTCTCATTTTTGTTTCTAGCAGAAATACTTTTATCAGGACTGCTCACTCATGATTAAAGAAAAACTAAGTAAGTGGACTTTCTCAGAGCTGAATGAGTGTGAACTGTAAAAGTGTTGGGTGGGTTTTTTTGTTCATTTGTTTAGGAAAGTACATCAAATAAATATTTTCTTTTTTTTTTTCCTCTTGAAAAATTCTAAGTGACTTGGTTTATGACCGTGCTTTTAAAGGACAAAAAATAAGAGAATGAAAAAGTTTAAAAATCAGATATTATGGACATAATTTGTATGTGTGCGTGTTTGTGTGTTATGGCTTGCTTTTAATATATTCGGTAGAACAAAATGTACACATAAGAAATTGATATATAATCTCTAACCACACCTAGTTTAAGAGTGTCTCTGATAGCATCCTGTACATAAATTTTAAAAAAAATAATCTTCAATTCCACTAAACATTATCTTCCATATTATCAGGTTCTGGGATGAGAAGGAACACCTTCCTGCTTCCCATACAATTTGTCTACCATTCTAAATCACAACTTTCTGGTAAGGTTACAATATTTTGTCTACCATGTATATACAAATACTATTTTTGACCTGTTATATTATAAAGAAACTTAATACCTTTAAATTATTTTTTGTCTTTAACACTTTCATATGGTATAGTACTCCACAGCTGCTGCAGAGTATTTAACAATGTACTTCATTTGATATGTTTTTAAATAATCTGTTTCTTCTATGGTAAAACAGTTTTCTCTATTTCTATATTTTAAGTAAGAATGGAATAAACATCGGATCTCTTTTAAGTTCTCTTTTTGTTTTTTTCTTGCTAAATTCTTAAATTTGTGAATGTTGATCCAAGTAAGTGTGTAGTGGCCTCAATGTAACTCATTATATCTTTCATGTTTTCACTGATGTTCTCAAGCAAAATGCAGATTTACAGCAATGAAATCTGTTTCTGATTGCAATTTTGGGGAGACAAATAGTGTGTGTCAGGCATGGCAAGTGAGGCAGGCCATGTCCTAGAAATATTTACAAGTCCTCCTGTGCCCACTGTCAGTAAAATATCTGCTCAGTGTAATAAAAAAAAGGAAAGAAAATAACCACAAAGGCGTTTTCTTTCCTCCTCTGTCCCTTAATGTAAATTCTCAACAGACAGCTTTACTGGTCTTTTATTTGTTTATGAATGGAAATCCATGGAAGTCACTTCTGATCCTAAAGCTACTGGTTGCAACAGCTTATTAGATGCATCCCAGAGTCCTGAGGCAATTGGCTGATGCAGTTGCCAAGCCACTCCTCAATGGGCGTATGCAGTAGCAAAGCCACTCTCCATGATATCTGAAAAGTCAAGGCAGTCAGGTGAAGTCCCTGGTGACTGGAAAAAGGGAAACATTTCACCCATTTTTAAAAAGTGTAGAAAAGAGGACCCCCAGAACTACTGACCTGTGAGCCTCAACTTCGTGCCTGGGAAGATCATGGAACTGATCCTCCTAGAAGCTATGCTAAGGCACATGGAAGATAGGGAGGTGATTCATGACAGCCAGCAGAACTTCACCAAGGGCAAGTCCTGCCTGACCAACCTAGTGGCCTAGTGGCCTATGATGGAGTGACTACATCAGTGGACGAGGGAAGAGCTATGGATGTCATCTATCTGGACTTCTGTAAGATCTTTGACACGGTCCCCCACAATATCCTTCTCTCTAAATTGGACAGATATGGATTTAATGGGTGGACTGTTCACTGGATAACAAATTGGTTGGATGGTCACATCCAGAGGGCAGCGGTCAATGGTTCAATGTCCAGATGGAGATTGGTGACAAGTGGTCAGGAGTTCATATTGGGACCATTGCTATTTAATATCTTCATCAATGACATAGACAGCAGGATCAAGTGCACCCTCATTGCGGATGACACCAAGCTGTGGGGTGCAACTGACATGCCTGAGGGATGGGATGCCATCCAGAGTGACCTGGACAAGCTTAAGAAGTGGGTCTGTGTGAACATCATGAGCTTCAACAAGG
>NW_009636397.1:169045-185347 GCF_000690535.1 Cariama cristata | reverse complement strand
GCGCTTTCGGAGCAGGTGCACAACGGGGCGTTTCTGTAGTGGTCCGCTACAGCCCAGGCTGGGTAGCAAAGTCAGGGCGCTTAGCTTACTCCTTGTTTCCCTTCCCCTACCGTATAATGCACTTCCACATAACTCGTTTTTTATTATTTGCCTAAATAGCTGACCAGGGATGGAAAGCTGCCTGATTCTAAACCGTGCTACTCTTTAATGTGAAGCACACCAATTTAGAACATCTGTTAACGATGTGCGGGTCACCCGCTTACCTGCTGCCCGTAAAGGCAGCTGCCATTTTAGCCTTCCCTATTGCCCTGTCCTCCACAACGTCTCCAGCCTCCTCTTCCACACAATTGTCTCCATTTTTTATTTCATGTATAGGCTTTCCTTAGCCTCTCTGTTGCCTTTTCTTCCTTTCTCTTTTTGCTTTCAGCCTCCTGGAGTCCCTTTTGTGTTCTCGGTCTTCATCCCATCCTACGCGTAACCCCTGTATCTCCTGTTCTTTCCCCAGCATTCCAAATGCCTGTGCCTGCTCGCAAATCCTAGATGCGAAGTAAAGAAGTAAGGGGGAAGAGCAGTCACCATCTTCCCTGGCAGGTTTCAGTCATGCTGGGGCTGGGGATAGCCCTTTTTGCAGGAGTATCCTCGCTGTCTCTGCCAACAGCAGAGGACAGACATTGTGACTGAGGGCAGTTTGAGGCTTCAGTTCCGTTTTAAATTACGGTAATCAGGAATTTTGGTTATGGTTCAAACATGGAAGTTTGTTTACAGAAATTTTTAATTTGCCCAGTATTACAGAGCTAAAGATGAAAGCTGGCCCTTTTAGTTTTAAGGGTAATTCCAAAAAGAGAGAGTGTCTGTTGTATGTAACCTTATCTCTTTCTAGGAGGGAGACAAGACTAAAGCTGCTGATTTTATTTCCTTCTCTGCCTTCACACTCACTCTTTCTATGGCCCTTGCAGTAGCTTGCTTTTAGCCTTTCCTATAGTCACCAATTCCATCTACCAGGATAAATTCCCAGTCATTGTAGAGGAGAATCTGGTATGCTTTTTGCAGGTTCTCCCTGTTGAAATTGTTACAGTCTGTTCTTTTAGATTGTACTTTTTCTTATGATTCTTTCCAATGAATCACAGCAGATCCAGTTATAGAGGTGATACTTCCATATTTGCTAAAAATAAAAACTAATCCTAAATTTTAGAACAAGACATTTACGCTTTAAGAGCCAGATCCAAAATCAGTGATAATTTTGTGGATGGAGTCCTTAAATTAACATCTTAGGGGTACAATTTTTCTATTAGCCTTATCTCTTCCACAGATTCTAACTTGACATTTTAAAATGATCCCTTAGCCAAATAGAAAAGTACTTCTGGTAAGTCAGCATATGGTAAAGAATATCCTAGAATCACTTCACAAATATGCCAAGCTTGTGTTCTGCAACTGTTAGGCAGGTTTTTTTCTCCTGATTTTTTTATGGGAAGAAAATCTGTTAATATATGAAGGTACTGAAAGATAAAGCAAAAATCCAGTGGATTTAACCAGCTCATCTTTTCTTTACCTTAAGAATATCTATGTGTTAAATAAAGTAATGGCAATAAAATTACTCAGTATGTTAATTTCAGGGCAGAGGAATTTTATCAGTAGATACTAGCTTTTTATTTTTCTGGCAATGCAGGTCATACTGAAAGATTATCTTTCAGCCTCCTGTGGATGCTTAAAACTTGTTTTCTTATAGTTAGTGGAAAAAATATGGAGGTTTACCTTGTGAATTGTGTTGTTGTGTGTAAATTAATGAGCTGTTGTTTCTTCTAAGTAATTTTCATGCTATGGGCTTGGTAGTCATGTGAATGAGTTTGTGGTTTTGTGTGCTGGCCCCTAGGACACTCATAAGAATAATACAGTCTTTCCCAGAGATGAAAATTGTAAATACAGAAAATTTATTTGAATTATTTTAGGAAGGAAGGGATCACATCTCTGACAGCTAGAATATGCCAGCCATTTTGAGAGAGAGAGAAAGACAGACACACACACACATACACATACACACACACACGGCAGAAGTGGTTCATTTTACTAAGGATTTCAGTCTCTGTCATACTGGACACGTGCTCAACATGTGAATAGTAATCAGCAGTGCTGCACTAGCTGTGGGGCTTATTATTAATTTCTCAATTTAATTAGGATATTACTTGATTTGTAAGTATCAACTCTGTATGTTGGACTTCCCAGGTAATAGTGAGCTGTAGCCATGAATTATAGGATGTCTTTTAAAGGAAGAAACAGGTGAGGATGTCTGTTACTCTGATCCATGTTTATTTGAGGTTTGAAATATTGAGAATCAGAACTGGCTAAGAAAACCTACTTTGCTTTACATTCCAACAATTGGCTGTCATTTAAAATCCTTGGTTTGGGGAGAGGGCAGGAGGGGCGAACACACAAAATGTGAGAAGATATGTTTTCTCTGTGGTTATATTAGTAGAAATCTCTCCTATATTTCAAGATCTATTGTTAAATTACCTCGTATCAGACAGCAGTTAAACTGTACATCATTATATATTGTGGCAGAAGATAGGCCAAACATTGGGGGGGAAAAAAATTTCTTCACACAAATGAAAGTGGGCTACATGAGAAACAGCTGTATTTCAGTAAAACGCAATATTATCAGTAAAAGACTCAAACCTTTCAGAGCTGTCTCTGGTAGTTTTCATATATTAAACAAAGAATGCATGTAATTAGAAACAGACATTATTTGAATATAGGGCCTAGTGCATGCAAGTTTGCAAGTTTTTTTCCATTCATAAAGAGGGTAGTGTGTAGCCTAAAGGTAAGGTTTTAAATTTTCTAAAAACACAGTACAAGCATGAAATTCTCACAGTGGCTTTCTGAACTACCATTAAGAAACTCTCTCTGCTTTATTGTAATTGAGGTGAAAAAAGCATGAAGAATTTTTCCAAGACAGCATGAATGCCACCAATTATGCTAGGATTAGAAGCAGTAATTTTGACAGACTTCAAGTGGCAGAATGAAATCTGGTTGTTCGAATTGTTGGCACCCCTGGATGCCTGCCCCTCTGCTGACACATTGCTGCCCCTGAGGCAGAGATGTCTGATTCACTTCTGAATTGATTCCAAAACCATTGCAGTTTTCAGCCAGTGTATTACAGTCAGTTGAAATTAGTATCTGTTAACGTTAATAAACTTGGTTAAACATGGTGTGGGTTCAGGAGTACACTGATAAGCAGATCAGATGTCCCTGCCTTGGAAGTGGCAATAGCCATCAGAGAGAAAACTGGGGAAGGTGAGCATAGTAACAGCTTCAGCTGTTAGGTTTTTGTCTGCTGCTGAGTCTGCCAGGGCCCCTGTTCTCAACCCTTTGTCTAAGACATTAGACCAGCTACCGAAAGGTTGTGCTACTAAATCAGTGCCCCAGTTCAGTGCATTCAGTGCAGGCAAGTCCTTCTGAAAAGTGATCATCATCTAAGAGGAACCACCTGCGTTTTCTGGAGTAATTCCTTAAGAAAGTTAAAAGCCATCAGGCGTTCTCTCCAGTTAGGCAGATTTGAGCTGAAACTTGCTGGTGAAGAAGAATGTATGTTTCAAATTAGATGCATATAGTAAGCACAAAAAAATCTGGATGGGATATACAGGAGGCAAATATGTTAAATTCTGAATGTATTTTAAAAGTGGCTTAAGAGTCAGACTGAGAGAATGAAAACCAAAGAATGTTGTTATTTTCTTTATTTTTAACCTGAATTCTTCTCTGTGATTTAAGATAAGTGGACAAAAGATTTTCCCAAATTCAAAGCATCAAAAAAGAGAGAACACAATCCCATTCCCTTGTGTTCAACAGACTTCTGTGCTGATTGCAATAAGGACAGAATTGGTTCTTTGGTTAGTTCTAGATGGACATATATTCTTACCTCATATGAAGGACATTGTTTCAAGAGGTTTTTCCACTTGTGATAGCTTTGATTCTAAAGTATGCCTGCTTCTAGCAATAAGGACAGAATTGGTTCTTTGGTTAGTTCTAGATGGACATATATTCTTACCTCATATGAAGGACATTTTGTTTCAAGAGGTTTTTCTGCTTGTGATAGCTTTGATTCTAAAGTATGTCTGCTTCTAATTCATTGCTCAATATGTGCAGTATATTCCTGTGCATTGGTAGGTTATTTTGCAGAGACTGGTGAGCACGAGTTTTTCTCCTATGTTAATTATGTGCAGGATCCTGAAGTTCTGAAACAAGTTTTGATCTGAGCGAGTATAGGACTGATCCCTTTCTTGTGTAAATGTACGGGTGGAAAGTGATGTGAATTGCTGTAACTGCCCTACAATTGCAGTGCTTTTTTTTCAGTGACTGATGTGTGAGTCTGTGAAATCAAAACAACTCGTGTGTGTTCTTGTTTACTCATGTTTCTGGTGGCTTCATTCACTTAACCTTAATAATGTGAGCAGGATTTGATTCTGTATTGATTCTATATGTAATATAGAATGTAAATATGTGATCTAGGTCTGAACTAACACAGCTGTGTTTTTAAAAGGAGCAATGTATTGTTCATACCCTCTTTGCTTATTGCTTATCAGGTTTACTAGAAAGCAGTACAAGGCTAAAACCTCATGAAGCTCAAAGCTACAGAAAGAAGGCATTGTGGGTTTCCTGGGTCTCCATTATTGTCACACTGGCTCTTGCAGTGGCTGCTTTCAGTGAGTATTGGGAATATTTTAAATCTTCACACCTCTTCCTTTGTGTTTTTCTTTTGGGCTCTCAGAATTTCTCTCTTTGTGGAAGCTTTCTCATGCCTTATCTTCACAACTGCTAAAGAGGTTTCTCTCTAGACTGCCTGTGTCTGCATGGTGCTTATAAATTAGTAAAACTGTTGGTTTTTTCTACAGAGGATAGGGTTGTTGAAGGTCAGAGAAAGAAACAGGAGATGTTGATTCCTGCTAGCATTTATGCATGTGGAACTGTTCATTTTATGGAATAGTGTAAAAATCATTATGCAGTGGATTGCCTTTAACCAAAGAGGTCAAATATGACAAGTCCTAATCCACCTGGGATTTGTAGTGGGAATGCTGTAATAAAGAATAGTGAATTGTAAGGGAGAAATATATAATTTATCTGTATTAGACTGACAGATACCCTAACACAACACTAATCTGGAGGAGAAATACCAATTTCTTTCTAAGCCAGTGTTTTTCTTTAAGTTTCAAGACATTTGTCTAGTTTAACTTTACACAAAGAATTTAAAAAAACAAAACAAAACCACTTTTATATGGAAAAAATGAAATATATTTATTTTATTTCAAAACAGGAAAAAATGCTACATTGTGTGAATAAAGATGTATTTTAGTTCAATACAAATTTGTGAAATACCAGCTTTCTATCTCTGTCAATGAAGTAATGCTGCATTACTGTAAAGACAAAAAGAAATGTGGAATCTGGAACAAAATCTTTGCAGTGGCACATTCTCTGTTTAAAAGAAGGAAAAAACAGAAGTGACTGGGTTTACATGTTTATATAAACAAAAGGAATGCTCTGTCTAGAAGACAAGACATCTAAGATGTCTCAAAACATAGTTCTTCAGCTTGATGAAGACAGACTTGCATTTTTTTTTTTTTTTTTGAAACTGCAGCAGCATGTGTTTTATTATTCTAATCTGCAGTGTACGACCTGCTGCTGGAAGTTGGTGTCAGCTCCCAGGAGAGATTATTAGAATCTGACCAAATGGTCTCTGAAAACTCAACATATATTACTTGGAGTGATTTATATAGAAACACAGGTAAAATAACTTGATTCAAAAAGAAAAGAGAAGGAACACTTAAAAGCAGAATCCAACACTGTAAAGAATTTGAATGTTAACAAGAAAGCTGGTCATCTGAGTTTGCATTTTGTTCTGCTTCATGAAAATGTCGTCTTTGCTGTCTTTGCTAATGAAGCAACACGAAAGTAAATACTGTGTTACAAAATAACTTTGTTACCTATTAACAATATAATTTTAGGGAATATTGAAAAATGGCTTAATTTTATTTTATATTTGCATATTTCTGAGTTGCAAGACTTAAGTATAATATGGATAACTAAAACATTGAATTTCTTTTAATGGGGTCTTTTTAAACGTTTTGTAAGCTTAATTAGGCTATCTGAAAGCTTTTATTTTCTATTTTTCTTATTTGTGTCACTCCAGTAGTGCTTAGAAACCCTACCAAAAAAAACCAGCAGACAAGGTAGTCCCTGCTGGGATGTACTGTGACTGCATACTCAGCTGGAGCAGAGAGGCATTAAACTACTGAAATCAGCTGTTAGTAGTAGGCTAATTATATGTTTTTGGAATGTATCTTTCCTTGTTGTTTGAAGAGGCTAAACTTATGAAGAATAAAAATGGAATCAGCACACAGATACATATTAAATCTATATGGAGTCTTTTAATAGTTGACAGTTAACTCACATGCCACAAAAGCATTGCCAGGGCTTTTGATATACTTGGTATAAAAACTTTTTAATCTTTGAGGAAAATACAGTGATTCTTCTAGAATCATGTAGCTCCTTCATGCAATTTCTGCAGTTGTGCTCAGTTTATCGTCTCACGTTGGCTGCTCTCTTCCTTTGTGCTATCCTTTTAGCAGGTTCCTCTAGCCAATCCATGTGTTGGGAGGTGTGCCAGGTGACCAGAGCTTGCTGCCTGTTTTGTATAAGTGACTAGTTGTCACTTTGGGGTGTCTGATGCTGCTAGTTTTTTGCGAACACCTGCTATTTAAAGCATCCTGTTTTACCTCTTGTCTGTAATAGTAAAACTGTTAGCAATATAACCCTGATGTTCCGTTTCAGTGAAAAATGGGGACCTGCTGTGCTAATTGTCAGGCTACACTGACTGTATTCTCACTACTCTTTCTGATTCCCCTATAAATTCTTTCTGTAAATTTCTGTTTTATCCTTTTATAAGCTATAAAATACTTTCTTGCAAGTGTATCTTATGGTGCTGCTTTTGCAGCGGCACATGATATAGTAAAAGTTCTAGGCCAGGGAACTGACTTTACTTGATAACTGTAGTTGAAGAAATAGAGGATGTGGAAGGTAAGAAAAATACTAAGGGGAGTAATAGCTATGTGCATGGTTTATGTGGAGAGTGGGGATGTGATTCATGAGCCTCCTTTTCCAACCAAGTGTTTGTAACTAGACTTCCTTTCCTTTTTTATGGTCTGCCCCCTCCCTTGAGTGCTGCAGCTTGATCACCATCCTTCCTTTGAAGTCTAGTCTGGTTGCATCCGATGCTGTATTTTTCCAGCATTAGAGCAAGTTGGAATGGTTTATCTTGACTGGTACAAGATATTTTCTTTTGGTGGGATTTATAATGATGCCCCAGCTGAACCCTGATCTTCTTTCACTTGATAATTTTGAAAGAGATTGATAAATTTTACACTGATCTGAATATGTAGTTTCCTTCTTCGGTAATGATCTATGGCACATGAGGTGTGAGATCTGTTGATCTGAACTCTGTGTGTTAGACTTACTATTGGAAAGAACCTGTGTATAGTGTATTATAAAGGTGTATAAATTCAAATTATGATATGCCTGTATACAAGTCGTATATTTGCTACATAACAGATGTATGGTGTGTATTTGCTCTGGGATGGACTGTTTTGTAGCCTGCAGTACTGGAATGCAGAAGATGAGATGCTGACATACGCGTCAAAATGTGTTTGGTCTCTAGGTTTGGAAAGCTAAACCAGGCTAGATTGGATCTGGAGCGGAATGGCTGCCTAAGGGAAAATGAAATTGTCGTCTTCCATTCACTAATATAGGCAAGGAGTAATTACGCAGACCATAAAATCAGCTTTTTCCTTTAGCTCAAAGAACAGGTCTCTTACTATCAGGTACTTAATATACTTAATTTTACTACAGAAATGCTGTACTTGTGAAAGACCATTTGAAGTTTCAGCTGCTGTCTCTAAATACTGCTCTTGCACTGTGTGGTAACCATTGTGGTCTCACTGGCTTTGAGTGCTCTTGAAGGTGTTGCTCTTCAGCATATTGTTGTGCAAGACTTCAGTAAAATCTTTATAGACTGAAATTTGTAAGATCCTTGAGGTCGGTGGAGCCCTATGGTATCATCTTCGGTGACTGAAAGGTAGGCTTTCTTAGAATCAGTTATGCATATTCTGACATTTGTGGTTTTGTGCAATACTTTTATAGTCAGATACTGAGCAACGCGTGATGAATAAGTTCATTTCACTTTTCATTTCAGTGCTGCCTGAAATATGCGTGCTTGTAGAATTCTCACAGAGAGTGGTTTTAAATTTTTGTAAATATGTAGTCATAAACTGAGACTCAGCATGATAAAAATTACTAAAATGAACATCGATTTATTCCTTAGCACCCCAAGTAAGTACTGGAATAATAATTTAAATATAATTATTTCTGTTTTATAATGATATAAGAAAAGAATGATAACATATATGAACATCTTTTTTTTGCAACATATATGTGTAGTATAAGGCTGCAGTCTAAATCATTTCATAATAACAACTATAACTTCTTTCTGTAGCTGCAGTATTTAGGTTCATACTGAGCCTACTTTCAGAATTGTAACAGAGGATGAGAGACTATTACAGGGGGAATGGAACTTTGGTGTTTTGAAACCCATATTTCTTGACATTTATGATGCTAAAACATAATTTTGAAAAATACACAAATATAGCTTTTTCTGGTATAGTTTAATTTCTCCTCAAGCAGCTAATCTCTGTCAATATTGTCAAAGCAGAAAACAAACTCTCATTGTATCGGTATTTCTTGTCCAGGGTAGACTTGTGTTTCACAGAAAGTAGCCTGTTCATTTGTCTTCCTGATTTGATTAGCTAAAATTGTTTCACAGTGAATGGAGTAGTCATATCCATACATCGAAACAATGTATAGACCGAATTCTGCACTAAAAGCTGTCTTTGTAGTCAGAGATGGAGTAAAGATTTAAAATGTATGCCATTGTAAATGTAAGCTTTGTAAAGGGCTTTCATGAGGCAGCCGTCGAGATGGAACTTGCAGACAGCCTGTCTCGGTGTGGTCAGAGCACGCCTGAATGGGCCCTGCATGCTAATGCATCACGGGAAGGGTTGACGCTGGGCACTTTGCAAAATGCTGGGGAAATGGCAGGCAGGTTGTGAAATCTGTCTTCATGGTTGCTTTAGAGATCACTCCTTTTAGATCACCACAGACATGTTTAAGGGTTTAGCTTTATAGAAATAACAGAAAACTTGAGTGCAACCAAATAGGTCCATGATTTGACATCCTATCCTGGTAAGTGTTTAGTCTGGTGTAGTAAATATGCACTGTCATTTTGAGAAAGCGAAGGCTGAGGGAACTGGGGTTGTTTAGCCTGGAGAAGAGGAGGCTGAGAGGAGACCGTATCTCTCTCTACAACTACCTGAAAGGAGGTTGTAGCGAGGTGCGGGTTGGTCTCTTCTCCCAAGTAACAAGCAGTAAGAGAAGGGGGAATAATCTTAAATTGTGCCAAGGGAGGTTTAGATGGCATATTAGGAAGAATTTCTTTACTGAAAGGATTATCAGGCATTGGAACAGGCTGCCCAGGGAAGTGGTGGAGACGCCATCCCTGGACGTATTTAAAAGACGTGTAGATGTGGTGCTTAGGAATGTGGTTTAGTGGTGGACTTGGCAGTGCTAGGTTTATGGTTGGACTTGATGCTGTTAAAAGTCTTTTCCAAGCTAAATAATTCTGTGATTCTATTAATCTGTATAGTATCTCAGATGGAAACTTGGTAGATACAGTTCTGTAAGTGGGAGTATTTTATAGGATTAGCAATTGGCCCACGGATAAAATACTATGGGTAAATGCAAAGAAACCGACATTCCAATTTTGTATGCAAAATCCTCTCTGTTTCAAAATGAATTACTGAAAAATGATTTATTAAAGTTAGCTTCCACATTCTGGGATTAGAGAGGCATTTTGTTTGAAATGCATCCTCCATACGCTTAGAAATTTTAGGGTAGAGCTTGCTTTCAGATTAAAACTTCATTCCAGTTCAGACTCTTTAACAGACAGATTCAAATGCCAACAAACTTTAGAAGGTATGGATCCAGGTCCACTTTCTTCATTGGAATGACTACATTGAGCCATAAAATCTCATTCTGGTTAGCTGTAGGACATGACTGCTGATTCTCCTCCCCTATTATGCTACTCTGGTGCGCTGCAAATGGAATTACATGGGACAAACATTGAGCAATTGAAGGTGTTATCCTCTGGGTGCTCAGATGTGGATGTATTGATGTAATCTGTCACTCCTCATCTCAGGCATGGTACTCAGACAACTGAGTTGGGTGGTGACTATGTTAATTTATTGATGAATATATCATTTTCCCCGTGACCCATTCTTATTCTTGCTTGAAAAATGTAATATATGCAGGCTTTCCCTTATGTTTGCACAATACTTAGTATACACTGGGCACAGCTGTGAATAATAATAATAATAGAATAATAAAAGAATAATAAGAATATAGGTGAAGGTTCATGGTTCTGAGGCTTTTTAGTTTCGATATCCAGTTCAACATTCTTTAAAGGTCACGGAATTTCAGACAAATGATGGATATTCAGAACTCGGGCCTGTTTTAGGGTGTCTGAGCTGGATACGTAAACAGAATTCTCCAGGATCACTGACCACGTGAAAAGTCTTGGTCTTTGTGTTTTCTCTTCCAGGAGCTATACAGAATTGCATTTCTCACTCCTAAAAACCTGAGAGTTGTTTGTTTTCAGTAGAGCACATTATGTTTATTCAGAAAGTTACATTCCAAGTCGCAATACCATGCAGACCCTTAAAACCAAGTAAGGGCTAAACACTGAATAGAACTGCTGCGTGATAGTATGCGGATCCCTCATTTTGCATGTTTCTCAGAGCATTTAATTACATCAGTTACAAAAAGACAGATGCTTCAGGGCTGTAGTCTCACAGAAGTGTTAATGAAATACAGAACTTAAATTCCCGAGGTAGAGTTCTGATACTGGTGACACTTGTGGAACCCTATGGTCCTTGTTATAGCTGCATCACTGCAGTCAAAACCAGAGTTTGGTCCTAACCATGTTATACATAGGATCTAAAGGACAAAGAAATCCGTTGCCTGTGCAGCACAGGCAAAAGATAGCTTTTTGTATAGATCAGTCTGTACTTAGTAACAGCAAAATGCAATTTTCATTCACTGAAAATGAAACAAGAGACCAGTAAGGGCCTGTCTTTTTTTAGGCATACAAAACTCTAAGTGACTTTCTTGGGAGGAGAGAATAGCATATGGATGTCAAGTTCAAGACTGATAGCTGTTGAACAGAAGTGTAGGTCTAAAATCTGCAATGCTTCACACATCATGAAATCTTTTCCTTAGTTGGCAGGGAAAATGATGATAGAAGTCTGTGGAATCTAGAACAGGCTATATAATGATCTCTGTCTATATATTTGAACAGTAAACAATTTAAGAAATTATTGGTGTGCTAGAAGTTTATTAAAACAACTGAATTTGTGTTTAAATGATAACCTTTAAAACATATGAGACTGTTGTATTTTTGCATTAGAAAATTGCAATTTAATCATTCCTTGTGCTAAGTACTGATTCCTTTCTCATGAGAGAAGATCATCCCAAAGAATTTTGAAATTAAAACAGGATGCTGATATTGAGGGAAAACTAGCACTATAACATTTCATGAAGAATGAGGAACATGCAAGTATGTTAAAAGTCTAGGCTATTTAGTGTAAAAAATTATAATCACAGTTCTTTCCTTTGTTCGCTTTTTTTTCCTTCCTGAGATTGTGGGGGTTTTTGTGCAAAAGTCTGATATAACTCTCTGCAGTATCTAGGCCAGTAAGAACAGTAATGCCCTTTAAATGAATTAACATCTATGTTATATAACATAATTTGTAACATATTAAAAATATAGAATATACATATTCTAAGATATATTTATTTTATAGCAGGAGATTTTAGACACTTGAAATTTAGTCGTAAGTTTTGCCATCAGATCTCAGCTAGGATTCCATTAAAGGCAGCTTTCTGTTTGATGATTCAGAGGTTCCAGCTATGAGAATATAGTTGTGTAACAAGGTATATACAAATAAGTAAGGTAAATAACTAGACAGTTTTAAGTAATTGGGCTGGTGTCATGGATCCTACTCATATGCCTGAGAGAATTATACTGTGCCATTAGAGATAGACGTAGGTAGAGGGTGAACTTTGCATATGGGAAAAGAACTGAATGCTTAATGGGGAGGGTTTTAGGCATGCCGCTTGGCGGTAACTTGGTGGTGTGGGAATGATGTACCCTACAGCCATCACTAGCCTGTACTGGATGAAAAATGTGTATCTTGGCTGAAAGTAGACAAAAATAGTTAGGCAAGGAAGGAATATTACGTTTATTGCATGTGATGGGTATTAACTGTTGTCCATAAAAAACCTGTTTGACTTTTTCTGTATAAAAATGAATTTAAATGATCCTCTAGTACAAGTCTCAATTGCTGCTCTTGCTTTATTTGGTATATCACACAGGTAAGTGGTTGTACATCTGCCCTTTGAAGGAACATCACTGCACTCTTAAAAGTCAAATGGATTTTCAATCAATTACTGTAGTATCAGTTCCACAAAGTAGTACCTCAGCTGTTGCAGGCTTACGTCTTGTGCGAAGGCACAAATCTGTTAACAGATTTCTTTATGAATGCCTGATGTAGGGATCAGACTATTTCCTTCAAGGCTATGTTGTTCAAGGTCGCTTGCAACACTCCCTGTGAATCCCACAGCCTGATACACCAGTAGAATTTTCATAGATCATGAGATATTTTCTCTGCTCTCCCAATTTAAAAATGCTGTTGTTTGCTTATTGGCAAAAATTTGTAATTCTTTGTATCTGGAGCTGAAAATCAAGATTAATGAAAGAAAATGGATGCTGTACAGTATCACTTCATTGTTTGTGAGTTTGTAAAGCACTGCTGAATTAAACTTCTCAGGCAGCAGGGAAAGTGATGAAAATCAAAACACAGCTTCCTTTTCCTTAGGTTTTCTTAACTCCTGTCAGAAACTTTAAAATATTCCTATGTTTTAACTTAGTAGATAATGAAATGTAAACTTCTACCCGATTTAAATTTTATAATAACATTTATAACTTTTGCTTTACTGGGGATGTTGATAGTGCTTGGTGTTTACTTCTTGGCACTTCTCTGATTTTTCAGTAACAGTGTTTGAGTTCCTTTCACTGAAAGTTGAAGCTTGTTAGATTTTAATACTTTTTCAGTACAGAATTTTATTTGCAGATGACTCATCTTGTTTTGGTATGCCTGCACTGTAGGAGGACTTAATAACTGTAAAATAATCACGTAAATAATATCATCTTCTTTACAATGCAGTATAGCTCCCAACAGATCTATACCATGTTGCAGTAGAACATACTGTTGGTTGGCTGACACATGTGTTTCCCTCTTGCCAGCTCTGGTGAAGCAGTGGTAGTGCTAGCTGAGAAACGGGAGCATCTGGGAGACTGTGGGTATATACAGAGTGCTAGCAGAGAAAATCTGTTATAATGGAGGGTGATGTTGTTTGAATAGGTGGCACTGCCCCTTCTGAGGTTAATAATGCAGTATTAACTGGAGGACACTCTTCTTTCTGAAAATACCACCAGCAAGAGCATAAAACTTATGTCCTAGATACTCCTATTTGTTACATGCTATGACACTTTTTGAGAAAAGGCAAGTTAATACTGAACTTGTGAAAAATCCAGTTTGATAAATTAACCTGCAATTTCATTTGAAAAAATTATTATTTATCATTTTAGGGGATAAACTGCACTAGAACCCCATTATGCTCTGTTAATCAGCTGTGCTTGTCCACTGTAGTGGTGTGCCTTTCTGGTGTATTGTAAAGTGATATGAGTGTGGGGTTTGATTGATCTGTTATTGTACCTTGCTGAAAATATTACACTAATATTAATCTAAAATAAAAATAGGTAAAAATACTGTGGGGTTGTGTTGTGTGGTGGTGGTGTGTTGTGGGTTTTTTTTGTTGTTTGTTTTTTTCATTGAGGGGATGGTACTTTGATGATAAGGATTGACAATTGTTCTGTTCTCTGTTTTGCATTCATAGATTTTGATATCCTGTCAAGCAGCTGTAGTGTCAGTTGATCAAGTCTTTCAGGTTGAAAGATAGGAAAACTTTGATACATTGTATTAAAAGGCTAGTACAACCTGGTCAAATTAGTTTTGTTCAAATAAAGATTATCATAAGTCTTTGGTAAAGACTGAAACTGAAAGTCTGGAGATTGGGGAAGGCGAGAGAACTTTTATTAGACACTAACATTCATTTGCAAACCAGCCTTCTCCAGAAAAAAACATAGAGCTCCTAAGTATCTCTTCTGACTTTTGTGTGTGACCTGTTACCGTTCTTTTTTCTCTGGATGTGCAGAAAAGGGGACAGATAACCTTAACTTCAGAGTTAGAAGAAGCAGATTAGTCAGTGCTTAGTCAAAGAAGAGTGACCAGAAATAACCAGCTGGTATTTTTGCTAGACAGAGAAACTGCAGAGGAAGGGGGATAGTCTGACACATCCCATAAAAATAGTTAGACAAGAGGCATCTGCCTTCCAGGAACTGCCGCAGAGCAAGTGAGTTTTGGTACTTGCACCATGAACTTGGCCTTTCTGGAGAGATCTCTGGGGCATTTTCATGCTAGGTGCAATGCTGAGAACATGAGTAAGATCTACAGCAGAGCAGGATCCTCAGCTGAATCCTAAGTGAAGATTTCTTATCAGATATGAAGACTGTTTGTCTTCTGCTATTAAAGATTATGCATCAAGGAACCATTAAGTATAAAGTATCTTTTCAACATATCAAGGTGAAGAAAATACTCCTCTAAGTGTATTGTCCTCCAATCACATTTTTTAATGAAACATTTCGGTGGCTAAAGAATGACGGTATTTCCCCAGGCTCTGAAAAGAAAAAATCTCAAATTTTAGAGGAAAGATTTATTATCATTCAGTGGGAGATTTAATAGAATGGAAATGCAGCCTGCAGTGTCAGCTAGGATGTGTAGCTGAGGAAAATAAAAGTAGCTCCATGCATTCCCATTCTAGTAGACCTGATAGACAGGTTAAAGTATACTTAAAATGTTGAAGTCCAAATTAGAAAGGAGTTCCTTAAAAATCGTGTTTTGTGGAAACCACATAACTAACTTTACCTTGATCGAAAGAATGATTTGTGATCCTCCCATGATAAGAATGCTCCTTCAAAGCAGCAAATGGCTTCAGATATTTAATAACAGATTTGTGATGTTTGGAACAGTTGAATTCACATTTAATGTGAACTGAGTTAATCCTGGAAAAACGTTTCTAACAGTTCCATGGAAAACATAGGGCAGAGCCAAGTAACGAGCGTCAGACCTGGCTACTATTGTGGAATCTAGTGACAAAACTGATAGTGATTGCAGTGGTGGCAGATCACTTCCTAACTATATGGCTAAGGAGTTACAAGAAAACTTCTGAACAGCACAAGAAAAACTAAGACAGCCTGTACTAGCGTTTTATGTTGATCAAGTTGTATGTGTGTAAGTGCATGCTGCTAGGGATACAGAAAGGCAGATGAGAGGCATCAGTCTTAGCTTGCTGTTTTGTAAGAGAGCGAATGAGGGCTATATGTATGCCTAGAGGATTGTTGTCTACTTCCCGAATTGGTAGACATCGCTATTCTCTGACTTGCTGCTACAGCTAACATATATCAGACTATAATGTCTAACTATGTGGAACTGATAGTACCCAAAAGGGCCAATTCATTTTCTCATCTTTGTGGCACATTAGAAACTAGTAATAAACTGTGTCTTCTTTTATTTACCATGACTTGATATTTTTGTGTGTAATTAGCTGCAACAAGAAAATGAGAGATTGTTTAACAATTCTCTGTAGCCATGAAAAAATAGGTCAGCAAATTAATTTTGATGGATCGTTAGTTAAGGAGGTAAAATTCATAGTTTTGTGGCTTTTACCATGTGAGTTCTGATTGTGGGAAACCCATAGTTACTGCTTGTGCGTGTGTAAAAAAAAAAAAAAAAAAAACAAAAAAAAAAAACCCCAAAAAAACCCCGAAAAACAAAACCCACAACAACCAAAACAACCAAAAAACCCAAAACCACACATACACATCTGATATTGAGATGTGAGCAGCAAAATGATTCAATTTTGTTATTTTGAATCCTGGTGAACACTCGAGCAAACCCTGCCCAAAGGGAGATTTCCTGCTGCTCTCCCGCTAAGAGATACTCGTTGGGTTATCGTGTGTACTTTTTCCTG
>NW_009636397.1:155746-169014 GCF_000690535.1 Cariama cristata | reverse complement strand
GCTGAGAAGCATCTGGTGGATGAAAACAAGACTTGGATTTAAGGCATAATGTTGCAAGTAATGTTTAATGGCTTATGGAATCTTTAGGCTTGAAATCTCCTAAATACACTTAATTTATAGGGACAGATCTTCAGTTGTAGTAGATAGATTTGTTGACCTCCATGGGTTTATTTCAATTAGAAACAGATAAGCATCTGGCCTTAAAGATTATGGCACATGATAGGATGAAGGTGAAAAAAACATAGATGAGGTGTTTTCAGACCTATATCTCCTTTTAGCATTTTCTTGGGGTTTTTGATAGTAACTCTTGTTTTGTCTCTCATTTTTGTGAGATAATACTTGCCCAAGGCAGCCTGTTTAAACTTTCGCAAGCGTTTAAATGCTGAAGAAAAGAGGTGAATTAACGCTAACTCAGATCCTGCTAGGTTCACAGAGACCGAGCCAAGAATTTGCTCCAGGGACTATTCTAATCCTGGGCATAACCCAAGCTTTCTTTGTAGCCTTGGGAAAATGATTTTACTGCCGTAAGCTTGTTCTCCATCTGTACACATCAGGTTTTGATACATGAAAAAGTAACTGAATTTTCTGCCAAAAAACTGGAGTGTTTTGCTATACAGTAGTTGACACATTTATGTGTATCCTAAGTCTTCCATAGTGACAACATGCTGTGAATTTTGTATGTGCAGTTCTAGGCAGGTATTGCAGGCTGCTTCGTCTCAGTACTAGACGTCCTGATTTGTGGGAGAACTTCCATCATTTGTTGTGGTTTACTTTGTGGAAGTAATTCTAACTAGTTCAAAGTCACAGAATTGTTAACACTGTAATGCTTGTGATTGAATGTGTTTAGATGTATTTGACTTGTTGCCTGGGCAGTAGTAGTTTTACAGTTGAGCAATGTGTTTTGGGTTGGTGGGTTTTGAGGCATGTGGTGTTATTCTTGTTTGTATTTTGATGATGCAGTTAGCCCACTTGCTGCTGACCTGGAACAGAGTAGATGTCCTGGTAGACAGTTAAGAATAAGAGGACAGGATTGTGCAGTTGCGTGTGGTGGTGGCTGTTGATGGAACAGCTTCATATTGTGCAGTACTTCTCGAGATTCATGATGCGAAGTACTTAGGGCCTTGGACCTTTTTCTTTTTTTCTTTTTTCTCCCTTTGGATGATGATAGAGAAAGGTAAATGCTGTTTATGTTCATTTTTCAGTGCTGGGAAACTTGTGTTTCTTCTGTTTCTTTGAGTAACCATTTTCATTGGTCAGATATATATTGGTAAAGAACTTTTTGCAACTTAAAACTGCTGTCAAATGAGTAACATTGAGAAATAAAAGAAGACAAGAGAGCACTGGGAAATAACCTGCCTTGAATTCTAAGTGCATGAAGTTTTTGAGATCAAGGGAGAGATCCTTGTGGAGGTTGGTTGTTTAAAAAATTTTAAAGCCTCTTGGAGCAGCAAATAAGATGGTTTTAACCATTGACATTTGTTAGGAACACATTAGTGAGGCCTTGAATTTCAAGAAGGAACCTAATTTTTTAGCTGTATGTTTGACCCGATGTTCAGTGTAACTTTTCATGTCAGCACAAGTCTGATGTTATTTTTGCAGGGCTATGCTAGGTTTGTTGCATGTACTTTTACTTTTTCTTGGGGAAAAACTGGGCCTGAGGCTTTGAAAATAGGAGTTTTTTGTAGCAAAGCTCAGCACTCCATAGTTCAAAAGTAAGATTTTAAAGCTGCATCCATCAAAAGAGCTGTTGGATTCCATAAGGTTACCAAATGTTTTCTCCTTTACTCTTTTCTTCTTCACTTTTTTTTTTTTTTTGACAGAAGTTGAATAGGTATTTGGGGTTTGGCTGGCTCAGGTGTGGTCTTCTGAAACTAGGTAAGTTTTATACCTTTCACAGAATATATAGACAGATTGGTCACTGCATTTACTACTGTGTAGGAATCTGCTGGTAATTTGTAACTGACCTGTGAATATTTTTCAGGGCATGACACAGGGAAGTGAAATGGGAGTCTAATGAGTCAGAATAGCTAAAGCATGTATGTCCCTGAAGATTGCTATGTTGTTGGAGGATGTTCCACCTAATCCTTGTAGCTGAAAAACTAAGCAAGAATCCATTTATGAAGGCCAAGGAAGTCTACCAACAAGAACATTGATGCTCTCAACCAGGATGGTATCCCTGATGGTTTTCTTAGGAGGCTGAAAGTTTGTATCCACCTATTTTAGAATGCAGAAGACAATCTTACTGTGTAGTCTTAGAACCATAATAAACAAATTTGTGCATATAAAGTTTCACTTCATATCTCCTCCTGGTATGCTTAGAGTTCACTGTGAAATAAATGCTGTTTTGCAATGACTATTAGGCACACTGGAGTTTGGTGGAGTTGGTGATTTGTTGCTCTTGCTATGTACTGTATGCATTTTCTGCATAGGCTTCCTGCTGCAATGCAGTTTGCTGAGCAGAAAAAAAACCTTGCTAAATTTTGCTCGTACAAAGAGCAAGCCAAAATACTATGTAAAATTCTGTAGTATAGGAAAAAAGTTATGCAAAATATGGTACTGATTTAAAACAAAACAAAAAAACCAGCCCAAATACTGTGTTAAGTTTAAAAATTAAGACAGACAGTGCTTGTCACTGTGGACATCCATCTTTCATGATGAAATGCACATCAGTTATTGAGTGTACAAGGTACATGTTTCTGTGATGATGTATTCTTTTTTGAGCCTTTTATACTTGTAATTTCAGTGCCTGGCATGGAGAGGAGCTTCATGTAGATGATTTGAGGAAGAGCTACAAAACAATTGTTGTCTTGCCCGATCTTTACAGCTATTGCAGCCTCGTATGGCATAGTCAGCATTTCAGGATGTGGATGAGAATTAGGGAAGACATACAGAGAAGTTCTTAGGGGTAGAAGAATATGTGCTAACAGTGAGTCTGCTGGGTCTACAGGTCAGTCCTGAGAAGGTTTCAGTGTCTTGTGTGTCACAAGTCGTGGTTGTCAAGTCGTTGAAAAAGACGCTGTTTACAGAGCTGCTTTCGGTCCCAGTGTCTTCACTGTTCTCATGTACACCGGCAATGCTCGGTGTCTCTGGAATGAGGAAAAGCCAAAGGCTTGTCTAATCATCATATGAGCAGATGACTTGAGTGCTTTTAAAGATGGTAGTTTTTTGATTTTTGCTTTCCCCTTGGGTATTCTTGATTTTACTGTGATATCAGCCTTTCTTGTAATGACAGTCTTAAAAATGTAGATGGACCTGAGGATTTTAATGACTTTCACATAATTCAAGAAAGCAGACGTGCTTCCAGTTGGAAAGGAGGGATGGAATCCAGTGATGCCAATGCTAAACGCATATGGAAACGGAGTCTTAAGTGAATCATCCGGGGTAAAACCCACCAAACTTGGCATCATACCACTTTATAAACAAGGAGGTGATATTCAGTCATCTTGTCCTACATAATAGAGGGCGCACAGGAAAACAAATTGCACAATTGGGTTGCAAAGAAGCTGCAGGACTAAGAAATTGATTTGGAAATCTAATAACGTATAAACGTAAGCATGCAGATACTGTGATTTAAAGCAAGAGCACAAACTATGTGATGTCTTGCGAAGTACTGTGTAATAAGGAATTACATTGTGTGGGTGCAGTGTTTCTAAAAATACTTTCTCAGTTTCAGATGAAGTAAGCTCTTAAGAGAGTTGGAGCAGCTAAGGAACAAGGGTTATAAAACCAGGCTTGCACTCTTGTGCACTAGGGTCAATTCCCTAGCTGCTTGGCGCAGCGAGCAAGCTTGCTTATGGCAGATAACGGTACAAAACTGATACAATTCAGAAGGAGAGTGTCCCAGACTGTCAGTTTTTGAAACACTGAGGAATCTTTGGAGAAAAGGCACTTTTGAAGGTAAAGAATTGCGTTTGCTGATGCTCGTGGTGTTCAGCTATGTCTTTCTACCCCCTGCCCCGAATTTCTTACACAAGTATAAATAGGTTATTCATCAAAAGTAGAGGACACATGAGAACCTGGCCTTTGCTTGTAATGAATCTATCTACCTGTCATCCAAGTGATACATTTCACAGTTAACTGCAGTTTAAGAAGTGGTATTGCTACCTGTACTTTACAGGCAGTTTCACAGTTACATGGCAGTTTTATTCTGAAAAGCAGCAGATTTGATCTCTGGTTTGAATGTGTCCATCTCTGGGGTCCAATTAAGAATGAATGCAAATGGTGTGGTTTTCCTTTCCTGGTGGCCTAGGCTTCACTTTTTCGGTGAGCTTGAACTGCAAAAAGTTAGTTACTACATGGTGCAAGAACAGCTTTTAGACTTAAACATTTACAATCTATTTTCTACATTCTAACTTTTTGTATGTGTATACAATGATTTCATTAGGAGGTTAGGTAAGATGCAGGGAAATTAATAAAATTTATCCCATTGATGATGATGCGTAACTCTCCTGCTCACAGTAGTGTATCTGCCTTGATTTCACTTGTGTACAGAACTGATTTTTACATTCATGTGCTATGGTATGTGTCTTGTGATACTGAAAAAAGATAAGATAAGGGAAGTCGACATCCTGGGTCAGTAGAAGATGTTGATAAAGGGGTTCTGTTTGGGAGATACTCGATATTCATTATCTTCACTGCAATCAATAGAAATCCTTTGACATAGGGTGAGATCAATAGCTGGGAAGATTTGACTTTGCGAAAAAGTGCACTAACTGCAAAGAATAAAAATAAATAAAAGAGCTAGTTAGGTTATGTTTTCCAATTTATTGTTACATAGGTGCCACAAAATACAACGAAACCAATAAGCATGCAGGGTAAATCAGCGCTATGCCCTCAGCACTGTAGCTGTTTGCAAATAGCAGACTAATGAACCTAAGAATAAGTTTACTTCAAAGACAGACATTCTTATTATGAAGATACTTCCAGTTCATGCTTTAGAGGTGGGATTTTCACTGAAGCAATCAAGGTCTGTAAATCTTGCTACTGTGGTTTAAGAAGTTGTCAGTAGACTGTCCTTAAATGTTTCCTCTGTCCCTTTGCCTGTAGATACTGTCCCTACAATGGAGTTAGCAAGACAGAGTGTATTAATTTGCTACCTGTGCTTCATTTACTACCTTGAAAAGTCTGGTTTTTTTTTTTTTTTTAATGGAGGTTAATTGTTTTAGCTTAGGCAAATGATAGGCTCTAGAAAATCTGAATTCACTTTCTAATTCTGGTGCTGGTAGGTCGCTTAATTTTTCTGTCACCATGTTGCACTTGGATTTTGAGCACCATACTTAGTTCTAGTCATTCTAATTTAAGATGAAGAATTAGAAATGAAACAGAACTTTAAATGACTGATGTAATTGTTCATTTTATTTTCATGGAGATTATTCACATTGTGTTCATAAGTAAGTTCATGATCTTAGGCTTTGAGATTTTCAGGAAAGAATATATTTGTCTAAGTGTTGGTATAGTGTAGAATGTAGTATAGAATTCCACCAGTTTTAGGTAAAAATGAGAGTGTTAGGATAGTTATAGAAATCACAGAAATACAGAAGAAGTACCTAGGACCTTGAATGAGGTTTTAATGTAGTTGCATGTGGTTTTGTTGAATTTCTTCTTGGCTTAATGTATTAAAAAACCATCAAGATCATTCAGAATTCTAATACTGTCTTTTTAGATCATCCTCAGTCTTCCTACTGAGATTGGGTAGGATGGGATCAAAACTTCATGCTTCCATGTCACCCATAGGTATAACACTGTAAAATTTGAGGTGGGGATGAGAACCCTGGCCCCACTGAAGCTTTTGTAGGATTTTTTCCTCTTGCTTCAATAGATCCAGAATGTCATTTGCCAACAGTATTAAGAATTCCAAGGAGCATTTGTTTTTCCATATTAAAAACATCCCACTTGGCTTATAAGGCCTTTGTGGAATGTTTTCTGCCTTTGATTGCTATGATGAAATCTATAACGTGAATATAATTTTCTGTTCATGCATAATTTGTTAATGTTGCTGTGTTCAGATTCAGTGGTGGTGTTCAACTCAAAGTGGAAGATCAAAACCTAACCCTTCATGTTCCAGAGTTATATTTAACAGTGCTTTATGTTTCTGTTGCCTCATCTGTTCTCATTCTTATTTCAGGAGAAATCTAATGGCTACTTAGAAAAACATTGCTGCTTTTGCTTCTTGCTCTCTGGAAGGACAAAAGGTTATAGCAAGGAAGGATTGTATGTTAATATAGGAGCAATTCTGTTTGTGTTACAGTGTCTGGAAGCAAGAGTTTTTAAAAAAACTGAAAAAACAAATTCAGACTCTGAAATTGGAATGAATTCCTGTGCTTCATAATGGGCTGTGATTTTATGGAATGTCTAAGAATTAAATTTATATAATTTTTTCATGGAAGTGCTAATGATACAGAGTGGAATGCTGCCTGTGAGGCAGTGGGGACTGATAAGAAAATGATGAGAAAAGCACCCTTTGATTTTTATGTTCTGGGATTTTTAAGTGCAATTTTAGACCTGTTTAAAAAGGCTTATAATCTTTGATATGTAATGGTGTTCACTGAGAACCGGAGAAGAAGCAGTAGCCGCTGTTGACAACGTAGCTACTCAGTTTGAATTTTTTTTTTACATAGAGAATAATAAAAGCAGGCCCTTTTTCTTTTTTGTACTCAGTAAGACTGACTTTCTCACCTATAGGAAGACGCATAATGTTTCAATTTTGTGTTGTACACTGGCTGCTCTGCTTTCTAGGTCAAGTTTTTACACCCTCTGTTGCCTTTTTCTGGTAGTAGCTGGAAATAATAACGTTTTATTTCTGTTTCAAAAGAGTAACTTACTAAACCCCATTAGCACTCACTGCCCAGTAAGAAAAGTGCTTCAGATCACAGGCTAAGGGAGAAGGCTACATTGCTGTACAGCTCATTTTATCTTTGCTCCTGCCCCCATCGCTACAGGCATTTAGGCAAATTGCTGTTGAAATAATGTAAGGTGTTGTGGATCAGTGCACTTAAAATGCTGGAAGAAGAGACTAGCACAACCTCGACTGCAGTTACTGTTCAGGTGACATCTCTGAAGTGTTGGCTTTCTCTGAGGACTGCTTGTTCTGGGGGGGCTGTGCTGAGAATTAAGCAGGTGGTGTGTTTTGCTGTGTATGCCGCAGTGTGTGGTACGCAACTTTCTCTACCACTTAAAATAATTTTCTTTTCCTGAAAAATAAAAGTTAAGGTTGGTGTTTTCAAAGATGTCTCCATCCGGGAAAAACTATGCCTTTCTGGAATTTAACTTCTTTTTATTAAACTAATCATACTATTCTGATTAAAAAACATGAGATCCATTTGTCTTCAGTGTTAATAACTTTCAAAGCTTTAATTATTGTTTTGTGGTAGTAGAAAATCTGACATGATATAGGCATTTTTATATTACTATTATTTATTCTATTTCCCATATGAAAATAACTACTTCAGACTACAATATCTTTATAAGCTTAAATATTCACATGAAGGAAATTGCAATGCTTTGGTTATAGCACTTACTAGTATACAGTTTTATTTACAGTGTTTAGGAGTATACTGGTCACATCCTTTATGCTCCCCGGATCCATTTACTTAGGCTATTTGAAAATCTAAGCCTAAAAATACTGCTGGATGCTGTTTTCAGTGGCTAACAGCAATACAGAGGTGTGGCAAGCTGATTTCCTTCTTACTCCATACAGAGAGAAGCTTTTGTCTGCTTGACAGATAGAAAAATGACGAAGTTTGGTCATTGACAGTTATTAATCTTCTCAATTTTTTGTTCGCTTTCTTGTTGGCAAGGGCTACTGTACTCTGTATTTTATTTCATGTAGGCTATGATCCTGAATCACAGTTAAAAGCTCGTACATACTGTCTGCCTCTAGTGCCGTGCACACTTCCATAGATATTGGTGAAGGATCGAGAACATCATGTTACTTTTCTGTTTCGTGAAACGATGATTAAATCTGAGCTGGTTTAGAAAATAACATAGTGATTCATAATGCTACACATAGCGCATGTTGAATTTTAAGATTAGTAAAAATAGCAGGAGTAGCTGCTTTGAACAACTGTCAAGTTTGCGAGTCCAAAATTAATTGACAATTTCTCTTCTTTCTCCCCTGATTTGCTTGGATTATAGAAAGACAGAATTTAGCTTTAAGGGATGGTGTGAAAGCAACAGAGCCTGGAGACATGAATTCTTTATGCATTTCCACTCTTATCTATCAGATGAAACCCTTTTTCAAATCAGAAAAGTTTCTTGGCATTTTTTAAATGGAAAGATAGATGATTTATCTAGCAGATTAAGACTATTAAGCAACCTCTTCTCTTCTGTGCTCACTGTACAAGTAATGATGTGGCTTTTCTGATATTTCATGATAGGAGTCTGTTTTGATGATGTAGTTCATGCGGTTAATTGCCTTTAGCTGGAGTTAGGTTAGCCTTGTAAGTAGTGAACTTCAAAGCACTTGACATCTGTTTGAATGGTTTTCAGACCCTAGCAACTGAATAGCTCGTCATCTTAAAAAATTAAATTAGGTTTTCCAGAGGTACTTCAGAAAGCAATTGTTTTGTAATTGAGGTTTAAAATTGAAAGCGAAAGGTTGGAGAAGGAGAAACAATCTTATTCTGGAAAAGAATGTTACCCTAAATGCTGTTTCTTGAGTGAGAGATCGACAGTCCTAAGACAGATAGGAATTGTGTTTGCTTGTACTTCAACCTCTGGGGCAGTAAACAAGCAGTGTGCTTCTGCTCTTCTCTCCCAGCTGGAGAGAGTGAGAAAACAGATGCTCTCCAAATTTCAGTTTTGTGTTGTGATGCTACTTATTTGTAAAGGAAGAGGAATACAAATTCAGAGTCGGGTCTGGTGGACATGGTGAGTTGTTGGGATACAAATCAATGGATAGTTTGTCTCTCTGATCATTCTTCTTTTAATTAATTTTTTTTTTTCTGTGGATATAAATCTTCTGAAAAACAGGGAAAAATCTTTCTCTCCTGAAGAAATAGCCTTTAGAATAAAAATTCTGTTAGAGTTAAATTGCACGCTTAATAATTTAGGATACTATTTTAGAAGTTTTAAAACTTAAAAGAACTGCAGATTGCCATCCTCTTCCACTCCCCTCCGCTTTTTTCCTATCCCTGTGGTTTTGTGTTTTGTGTGTGTGGTGTTTGTTTGTTTGTTTTGTTTTTTGTTTGTTTTTTTTTTTTTCTTTTTCAAGTGCCCATTTGTTTTGGATCTCAAACTATGGTTTGTTCAGGTTCTTAAAGAGCACATTTTAAACCATTCTGATCATTGAACACTATACTTTTTCTTACATTTTTATCATTCTTAGGTGAAAGTTTGCTGTCTAGGTTATATATACAGCAATTATTGACTTCAGGGGCAGGTACCTGTTCTTAGGTTGTTACCTGGCTTTAAGTAAGGTTAACATTGATAACCCTGCCATGTGGTTTCAAGGCATTTTAACAAGGTCCTCTTTGTTTCTGTGGTTTCCCTGGACCTAACTCTGCTATTGTCTTCATTGTATCTCAAAGCTACTGATTCAGATCCTGAATCTGTACTAAGTTGCAGTATTTTATGTTTTTAGTTTATTATTTATCACTAGCAACTAAATGCCTGTGAATGGGATCATATTTACTATTCCATGCCACTGGGAATGTTACACTGAAAAAGAATCATTTGAATACTGATTTCAGAGGCCTAATTTTGACCCTTAGTATCTCGGATCACCTCTTTGAATGTTTTCCCAGTGGATAGTTTTGCATTACATGATGTTTTTCTTAAACTGTTTAAGATGAGTTGTTATATAAATATTGCAACTTTTTTTCCATACCTTCTTCATTTAAGGGAAAGTTGTCTGTAGTATTTCGCAAATTGTATTTATATTTATTAATTCCAAAGGACTCATAAGCCAGGTCACTGGTCTTCCATCAGGTTTGTTGTTTTAAAAATCTAACCTGTTACATGCTGGGGATTAGCAACTCAGGATTTCAAACCAGTGAAGTTTACCATTGTGTTTGTCATGGTGTGCCCTGTGTTAACAGGGAGTTTTTGAAATTTATGAGGTCAGATTTTGAAGTTTGAGTCAATGCCCAACAAGCATTCAGATTTTCAGTAGGAAGCCTGTGAGTGTTAATGAAAAGATTGTTTAATAACTGTTTGTGAGGTATGTTTTTGCAACAAATATCTTTGGGAAACACAAAATGTTAGTTGAAGCACATTTCATTAGAATCAAAGATGAAAAGCTTGTTGTGTAGCTGAGAAGTATATTAATGAATTGCTAACAAATATTTATGCATAATCAGCATCTGACCTGGGCTCTGATTTGGGCATGTGTTGATTTTCCATGTGTAACAACACTGTAATTATCAGAAAGAAAGCAGAGGATGGTAATAGTCCTCATGGGTACTTCCAATAATAAATACAATTGAGTTCACTGAATAGTAGTCCTAAATGCGCATTGATTTTTTGAAAAGAGGAAGAAATAGGAAAATTATTTCCAATGAAATATTTATTTTATTAGTGCAAGGGTTCAGAAGGAATCTTATAAATTTACAGCTCTGCTTTGAAGCAATCTACTGGGGCAAATTGTAATTTTAAAAATTACACCGTGAGTTAAATTTATACCAACTCAAAACACCAAGCTATTTTAACAGGCTGTGTGCTGTATAAATGAATTGATTAAAGCTGTGTTTGTGTCGGAACCTGGAGGTGCTACCACTGTGGAGTTCTACACCATCAGCTTTCACACGTCACATGTCAGCTGGGTAGGATGAATTGCTGTTAAAACAGCAAGACTATCAAAGGAAGTGCTTTTGAGGTGTCTGATCCATTTCATCTGATAATTAAATGATAATTATGCAATGAACGATTCATGTGAAAAAGTTTGGTTAAGGCAATGTTGGAAATGAAGAGCTCATGTAGAGACAGAAACTTCTTTGGCGGTACTGTGTACTTTCTTGATCTCTAAAATTGTGTGTATTGACAAAAAGATATTCATGGACCTATAATAAGACCACTGAAAGAAATGGTTTAGAAATTTCCAACGTGATGTGAAAGTCCATGAGAGGATTATAGAGAAACTTAAAACTGTCATGCTGTCATCAATGGTTCAAATGTCTGGCATAGGACTTTCTGCTGGAAAATTTCATTTAAAAATTCCATTCTTTGAAACATCTCATTGCATTAGAGATGACATGCTTTTTGAACTAAATCAAAAGCCTGCTGTGGAGTTCCATACCCAGTAAAGTGTGTGAAACATCTTTCCTGCAGAAATATTGGACTTGAAGGATCTAATCTGCAAGGACTGAAAGCCCTGCTTATTGAAGAATATTTTATAATCTTGATAGTCCTTGGATACTGTGTAAAATCTATATATCCAAGAGTAGACCCTGCTTCCCATACTGCAGTATGAGAATGTTTCCCTCTGTAATGAATTCTGTCTGTTTTGTCTCTCAGATGCAGTGTTTTTACTGGATAATTTTAAGTTAGCCCAAGTTTTTCATATGTTTGTTTCCTAATACAGACTTTTTATCATAATGTATTTATAGTCTTTTAAGATGAATGAAATACTTGTACCTGAAAGGAATGGTTGGACTGTGTGCTTTGCCGCACTAGTGACTTCATAGCATGAGCTTTTCTGGTTTGGATTTTGCAAGTTGAAAACATTTGGAGGAACTTTAAAATCTCACATATATTTTTGGTAGCTAATAGTTTGCTTAAGGGGAACAGTTCCTTCCAACTTATGCAGTGATTATTTCCAATCCTGGAATAGTGCCTTCTGATGTCTTAGCATTTGGAAGTACAAGTGATACTTGATATAAATTATTCAGTGTTCTTGAAATATCATTTATAACATAATACAGTATAGTCTTACTGGTGGCTGCAAGATATACTTGGCCTGTGGGCTTACTTTGTGCAGACCTGAACCAAAGGTAGTGAAGAGAGCAATGAAACAGCAGATGTCATGGGAAGTGGTACTTCCTCGCTACTCAGATACCTTGTATCAATTCTCTGCTTTCCTGCTTATTTTGTTCCTTTGGACGATCACTGTTCACTCTTCCTATTAAAATAGTGTCCCTTCTCTCAGCTGGGTGGCTGTGTATAAGCCACAGCAGTTGAACTGATCACTCTGCCTGCTAAGGAGAAGGTTCAAAGCTTCATTGGAAAAAGAAACTTTCTCAGTGGATCTCTTGAGTTCATCACAGGTTTTATTTAGATTTATGAGCAAATGCATTTCAACTCTTTGACGTGTATTTGCGTATGCTGGCTTCACTAGACATGCACAGAAAGAGGTGTTTGACTCATTTTGTGTAACTTTAAGGAGTCCTACTGTAGTTTAATCTCAAGGGTTTGTTAGGACAGCATGGGTTCTCCAGACATGTCTTCAGCAAAACGCAGGAATTAGTAAGTGACAATATCTAAAGTTCTTGTCTTTTACAGAATAATGTTCTGCTTTGAGGAGAGAAACATATGTAAGTTGTTGATTAATGTGTGTGCCGTTTCTGAAATAGTTATGAATTAAAATTTAGGCTATGGACTTAGATGTCTGATATCAGTCGATCTGGCGTGAGGAACCCTAGTACTTTTAAGTGTTTGCTCTTCTAATGCATTTAAATCCTCAAAAATCTGATGGAGTGGCATAGGCAGCCCTTAGATTGTCAGTACACAGTTTAAAGATCACAACCATCAGACATTTTTTGATAGCTGGGCTCTATATTTTTGCTAATGGGGTAGTACTGGGTAATGAACGCATATTGAATTGCCCTATTATCATTAGTGAGCTCTGCAGAGGAGCACAAAAGCCACTAATACAAAGCATAAATATATCAATGGAATCATTTTAGAGAGACTCATTTAACCTTATTTAATATTAGAGGGATCATTAATAAAACGTTATGGGATATTTCATTTATGGTTTGATGCTTTGTTTTTCTTGGAAGAGGCTGCTCTTTGGAAGCATATACACATTTTCTGCCTTTAAAAAAATGTTTAAAGCTAACCAATAGTTGGACATCATCCTTTGCTAACACTCAAGTGACAGAATATAGTAGAGAATTTTGTAGGACTTCGGTAGTGTCTACTTGAACTGCATGCAACACAGTTAAGTAGACTGAAGACACTGCAAAAATAGTAGCCTAGGGCATTTTCTCTCTCTTGCTTCCCTCCCCATGCCAGTTTCAGCATCCTTGCGATAGTTGTGAGTGCCCTGGCATAACTAAAATTCACAGTAGGACTTGCTAATGTACACCATCTACTAATGTCTCCAAAAAGGA
>NW_009636397.1:97057-155715 GCF_000690535.1 Cariama cristata | reverse complement strand
CCTAGTGGAAGAGAAGATGGCTGTCGTAGGATCCCCTGCCTTTCCTCCCTCCTGCTAAGGATTTTCTTTTGCATCAGGGTGAGTCCCTGAGAACCACGTAGCATATACCTGACTTTTCTCAGATTCATCAGTGATATGACACAAAATGGTATATCGTCTAGTTGACGGACTTCATGCTGTTGCTTATTAGAAGCTTTCTTTTAGATTTTTATTTAGCTGTTTACCCTAATGATATTTTAAATGGTGCATTTTTAATGTGAGGCACCTGAACGATCAATATCATTAAAAAGCATTTTAGGGAAAAACTATTGAATGTGAATGATGTATTCTGAAGATGCAGAGCACGGACAGGAGATCATTGTCCCTTGCCTGTATAAAACTCACATTCTAACCATTAAGTCTAATGACAATAAGAAATCCCAGAATTTGCAGTTGTTATTATTAATCTTTCTTAATGAATGTAAGGGGTTTTATACCTTAGTTATGTAAAAACCATTTTCAGACAGGAAGATACTGAATTATTCATGTTGCAGTCATGCATCAACATGTACATGGGTCCCTTGAGAAACCAGTGCTGTGTATTCTGCTGTTTGTTATTTTTGATTTTGTTTTGTCAACGTTTTGTGGGGAGACTGGCGATTAGTAAACCAATGTAACTGAAAACTGCTCTCAAAATGGTAGACGTGGAAAAGGTAAGTAATTTGACCCATTGGCAAGGGTTAAGTTTAAAATGTATTTGGATTTTTTTCTTCTACTTATTTTAATCTCCCTGCTAATTTCATTTTTGTTATCTTTTAAATAAAATCAGCTGTAATAGGCTTACAGATCCACTGGAATACATCTCTGCAGACGCTGCGCATAATGGCTGTTGCTATGGAAAGCAGTATTGTTTCAAACTGAGGAGTTTCCAAAGATTCTTTGTACATTGTACTCAAAAAGCACTTTTCCTAATGATGATTGCAACAAAAGTTAGTTTTTATTTATTAGAGTATGGTCTCTCTCCCAACCATTGCAAAGTATTCTATGAATAGAGCACGGAAATGCAAAAACCTTTAAGTAGTTTGCATGCATAATGACATAGAGCAATAAAACAATAGCCTGGATGTACGTGTATAGGGAGCTATAGTGTATCTGGAGAGCACTCCTGTTCTGTCTGGAAATGCTGTCTGCCCTGGAGCTCTCCAGGTATGTTGTGGCCCACCAAGGAATTTTTTATTTGGGGACATCTAGGTAATTATTTAAGCAATAATGACTTTTGGGTTTCTTCCTGCAGTGGTACTCAATCTGAATGCTGGTTGCAGGGACTGACTGCTCAGTTAACATAGATTAAATCAAACAAGGATCAAAGTGGTTTATTGATTTATTAATGACATGTAATTAACTGGCAATCAGTAAATTGTACACTGAGGATGAATATCAGCAATGCAATAGATAAACCACAATATTAGACACTTACAAAATATTTGTATGCAACGGCAAATTTCTAAATACTCTTTTATAACTAACTCTAATCCCCCCAAGGTTATATGTGCACCCCCATGCCCTCATTACAGAAAGAAAGGGTTATTTTTTTTTGAACCTGTTGGAGATGTAGGTGTTCTTACTTTATCTACCAGCTAACGCACATCCTTGGGCACCCCGCAAGGTCGTATGTGTGCAGGGTCCCTACCTGATGTACCCATACTGTCACCCCACAGCTTAGGGTGCCGGCCCCTCAGGGGGTCTGACAAGGAGGCTGCTCTGTAGCTCCTAGGCAGAGGCTGTAATGCTGCTGGGGTGACTCCTGGTAGTGCCAGGCCTGGTTTTGATTACTGCTGTTTCCACCACTGCTTCCTTGCTGTTGTTAGGAATGCTTATGTTTCTTTGTTTCAAAAATGTCTTCATACTTGCCCTTATGTTATATTCTTTAGCATAGTCAGTTTTGAGCAGACACTTCATTTCTATCTGTCTTCTCACCAAGCTGATTCTGTAGTGATGACTTGAATCCCGCCATTTTGTTATCTCGGACAAAGAATGCTGAAGGTTTGTCCCCTTTCAAGTAAGTGTTTCAAAGACAGATGGATGTTTCTTACCCTCTCTGTTACGAATTCATAAAGGCGGGCCAAAACGTACCGAGCTGATTGGACCCTGCAGGGGTTGTTACATTTTACATTTTATATCATAGTCTCTGAAGTCACAGAATCAGGCAGTAGCACAGCTGGAAATGAGACCCCAGAGATCAGACTGCCAAATCCTGGCCGAAGTGATAGACACATCTTTCCCTTCTTTCTCTGGAATTCCTACTTAACCCAGCCTACTTAAGTTTTTCTGAAGTTCAAGCTATGATAAATATTGAAGTTATGATGATAATTGATATTATGTATGCATACATGTTTCTTCTTTGCATTGAAGTCTCCAGGCAGTTTTTTCCTTTCAGTAATAGCTTGGAGTTTAATAGGTTTCATATGGATATGTATATATATATGATGAGGGACCTGCAAAAGTATGGTCATAGAAAGAGAATTGTTCCTGGGCTTTGGTTTTTGTGTCGAGGAGTAAGAATTGCAGCCTTCAGCATTTCTGAAACCCTGGAGGTGTAAGCGTTGGCTTAGCTAAAAAGCTGAGTAATTCACTCAGAAAACAGTGAACAGTCTGCAGAATGTGGTGTGGGTTTTTTTTTTTTTTTCCCCCCTCTGAGCTCTGCCAATGTATGTTATGGAAAAATGGCTAAATGAGGAAACTCATGAAAACATTTCCTCAATTCACACCTCCCACTCAACTGACAGTTCAAAAACTGAGTCAGAAGGGCTAAAAATTGCTCAAAAAGTACTGTTGGAATTTGGCATGGACTTTGGAGCCAGGATTTCATCTTCAATTTGTAGTAAAATACCTACTGCTGTCATCAGCTGCCATAAGTCTTGACCAGTAAAGGTCCCTCACTGAAGATTAATGGTTCCAAGTCAATTATTTTTTCTCACCTCTTACTCAGATTTTTGATACTGGGAATCCTTTGAGGCTCTGTTTTGGCAAAGGAATAGCAAACGGCTGTTGTATTAAATTCAACTTCCTGTGCTTGTTACATATTCTAGTAGATTCTGTTTAACTGTACTGTCCATGGCTATTAAAGAATTGAAATACTAATGGATTGCCCATGTAATTGTAAAAACTAAGTGTTAATACTGTGAGCACCGGGAGGAAGTTTTACTCCGAGGTTCAAGTGTTTTGTAGGCTGATGTCTCTGTAACACGCCATTCTGTAGAATAAGATGCAACAGCAGCTGCTTGTCAAATTCATAATTTCAGCAGCTGAAAATCAGACATAGGTGATTCTGAACTTTGAACCACCCTAGGCAGCTTTGGCTTATTATAAAACAGAGTTCATAAATACATAGAGCTCTTCGTAGGAATAGTTCTTTATTATGACAGTTGTCAGTCTTGTAATTCATCCGTGTGGTATATCATAAGGGAAATGCATATAAAAATTGAGAAAAGAAGAATACAGAGCAACTGATTCGTATGGTGATCATGAAAATTAGGTTTAGTGGGGGAAGAAAGGTAACCTTATTCATAATAGGTTAGGTGATTGTTTTTTTGGCTACTTCATTGATAAATCCAAGGTATACTGGAGTATATTCTTAGAATATCAGAAAGGTGAGAAGAAGGGGAAGGTTTGGGAGGAATGGAAGTTTCAGAATAAGCAGCAATATTATATACATTATTTATTTACATTTATTTATTTGAATTTGTTTGAATTTTGGTACCACTTGACATGACTGTTTCAGTGCATGTGCTGGACCTGGAATTGAAATTGATTCATGATTGAAATCTGTTCTTATTTTCAGCCAAATTGTGTTAGTCATCTCCGGGATGACTTTAATTGTTAATTATCTAAAGGTTTGTATGTGACTCCTCAATAAGAGTTGAAAAAAAAAAAAGTTTCTAGGAACTTGGTGTGTACAGAAGCATTATCAGCAGCAAAACTGATATTTCACTATACCAGAGCAGTGTGGGTTTTGTACTGATATGGAAATTTTACTCTGGTCTTTTGTGATTGTTTTTTCTTTTTAATGTAAAATGAAATCTGATCTGTTTGAACATACATGGTTGCTCTTTTTGCTTGGATAAACAGAACTGACATCATGCAAGTGTAGAATTTAATTCTAAAAGCTCTATAACTTAACTTTGATTTGAGCAGCCTCTTATCATATATTGCAGTTTTTAGTCTTGTTTTTGGGAAAGGAATGACTACACCAATACAGTGGTTCTAAAACCACTAAGATACCTAATGTTTTTTAGGGAGATTGTAATGAGTCCTTCAAAAAACTCCTACTTATATGGTGAGTATTTAATATATTTTAGAAATTTATATATTATGGTAGACTGTAGTGGCATGATTGGTGTCATTAAGTGCATCTGTTTTGCCCACAAACAGGTATAAATACGAATTATTTTTGTTGTAACATAAATATTTTGTTTCAAGGTTTGCATTTGTAATAGGAAGTTTGCTGGGGAAAATGAAGAAGTCTGTTCCTGGCCTGCTTATTATACATATGAAACTTCGTACATGTTGTTTTATTCTAGTTATTTGAAAAATAGAAATCAAACAGTTTTGTTGTGTTTTTTTTTTTTTTTTTTGTTTTTTTTAAATATGAATATTGAATCTGATACAAGGCCTTTTAGATTGCATTGCAGACAACTGGAAAGAGAAAATAAAAATGCAAATGCTTCTGCTCTTTAAGTTTTAATGCCAGAAGACTTTGCGTGGTACAACTAAGCAACTCAAAAGCTGCAGTTTGATGCCAATAGAAATGTAATAATTATATATAGGTACACAGTAGACGCAGTCCTTTACATTGTCCAGAAGTGAGTCTGAAACATCACTACATTTGTACTCTCAGTGAACAAGTATAAGGGGAGTCAATTTTGGCAACAAATGCATATACCAGAGAATTTAAATTAAAATGATTCTCATAATGGTAATGCAGAGATTAGTGATGCATTCTCTTCCTCGGCCTTAGCTGTAGTAAGAGAGAAGAATAGCTGAATCCTTAGTTGCACATTCATTAACATGGGACTTTTTTTTGCTTAAATGTACTGTCCAGATGGCTTTGTTTTGAATATCCCTTTCCCTGTTAGCTTTGCTTGCTCTGGGAATTCTGTGAATATGACAGTGTGCTGACCACATCTGTAACATCCACAGAATACTCACCATATTTACTCATGGATCTTTCATTTATATGCCACGGACAGTGTAACAATTTCATGTTATGTAGTATAATTTATCTTTTCCTTTCTGAACAAAATGTGTTCGCCTTCCTTGGGAGGCATTAGGTGAGTTGGACAAGTAACATTGTGTTAGTGTCCTGCTTTCAAATCATATGCGTGACAACATGGTGAGATAAATATAAAATCATTTACTGAAGAAAGAGCAATTGCCAATTTTTGAAGTTAGGCCACCAGACGTCCATGAAATATATGTAGTGGTGATTACTTTTCATTTTTTGAATACTGGATTCCTCACCCTTTGGTGCGTGTGAATAAGAGTATCTGTGCTCAGAAGTCTTCAATGGGGTATAATAAGAATAATCTATTTACGATGTCTTTATAGCCATGAAGTTTGTAATGGTAACAAAATATCCCTTAGATTTCTAAATGTTATCATAAGGATTGATGTGCTGAATAACATACAAGACACTTCAGTGGTGGGTTTGAAAGTAGTAGATGACTTTTAAAAGAAGACTTTGAAACGTAACACATAACACATGTTGGCAGTCATTACTTCCTTGATAATTAAAAGAACATAAGACTAGAATATCTTTTATTTCATTATTTTAACTTGAAAACTTAGTTGCCTTCTTTACAAAAGCAATCTCTCAAGCGAATATAGGCAGCGCTGTGAGGTGCACATTTGATCCAGATTTTTCTAAAGTACTCTAAGAAAATCTTCTTTACTGGTAAACTGTCAACTCTAGTTGAGCAGTTTGTACATTTTTTTTCTTTCCTTTCTGTCAAACAAAAATATTCTTGTTATCTCAGCAGGCGAATGCTATATACAAGTGCTACAGGACACTTTATCTTCCTGAGTATACTCAATCTACAGTAAGTCAATACGTCAGGACATTACACCAGAAATATAACATAAGAAGTATTTATGACTCTATTATTGGTAAGGGTTTTTACCTTTCCTTTAAATTGCCAAAAGAAGTAGATGCTTTTTCACGTATAGACATGTACACAACATTTTTGTTTTTTTTTCGAATTCCTGACATATACCCAAGGCACCCAAGTTCTACAACTGCATAAACAATGCTTGACTTTCTCTGAATAGCTCTCTTGACTTCAGTGACCAACGTTCGCAACTGGTAAGTGCTTGGAGGCTTAATGAACTTAGATGATGTCTTTGTTAGGACTTTTGTGGCTCTAGAGTTGCTGACAGGATGCTTCCACACTGCTGGAACTTAAACACACTTGGCTGTGCTGCTGCTGTCAAACGTGCTGCAAATGCTTGACTCAGCAGCAAACAAGACTGTGGTCTGCAGCTGCCAGCATTGATCTGTCGTTTTTCTGGTTGCTGGATAGTTGGCTGAAGTATCGTTTTGCTTATCTCAGTTGCATTAAGTCATGTGACTGCACATTGCTGCTCAGATTTTGGGTGTAGGAGATCCTGGAACAGAACTGGCATTGCTATGCCTTAGAAATAATGGAGGAGGATATGGCAGCAGCAAGTCAGAACAGCCAAGGACAGCAGCAGCCAAAACTCAGTGCCATATTTTGGTTAGCTGGGAGGAGGTGAAGGAATAAAACTCCACTACTGCTAGGATAAGTCTGACAGCTCTTTCTTCCTATTTCATCTTTTCTGGTTACAGATGTCCAATTTGTCAACTGAGTAGTAGTTTGGGAGAGATATACTGCTTATAGATGCAATATTTGTAGCATTTGGTGGACATGTAATAACTCAAAATCCAGAACTAGACAGTTCTTATGTCAGCTAGGCACATGAATATCAGGCAACTGTGGTTTAACTTTGAAGGGAAGTGAAGGACTGTGAAAGAAAGTCTGTAAAGCATGGATAGTTATAATTGCAAGGCTGAAAAAAGGTTTCTTAAAGCACATACGGTCTGATAGTGCTTATTTATTACCACGTGTTCAGCTCTAATGGAAGCAACAATTCAACATTGCTTGTTTAGCCCATTTGGCCAGTATGTTGAGGCATCTTATTCATGTGGTATTTCAAAAAGCATATAAGCAGCAAGAGTGTATGGTAACTCATGCCCTCCAAATCCTGGAAATTGTGGTAAAATTGTAACCTTGCCCAAATAGATCAGAATCCTCAAATTTGAATTCATCCATCACAGATAGTTTTGATCATAAGCAAATAGTAAGGTGCACTCCTTAATGTCACTAACATTGTTGTGTGAGAAGTCGTTCTCAAAGTACATGTTATGTACCAGGACTTAGGCTATTCTGGCAGAATGAATCATGTTTGCATCGTATGAATATATTATTCATAAATGACATGTTAATACTTTTTAGTTCTAGCAGAAAGGGCTGCATGTTTCAAAAGCACCATATAGCTAAAAGTAAGACTGCCATAAGTAGGATTTCATTAGTAAGGAAGTGGCAAATATTTCTTGATTGAATTTTCTGTCACAATTAAACATTGCAGGAAAAACTGGGAAATGGAGGAGTTCTTAGTAGGGAGGTTTACAAGGGAAGATTCCCACCCAAGCAAGCGTTTCTGTTTGGGAGGAGACTGCTTGGAAAACTTGCTTTGTCTAAGAATTGGTCCTTGGTAATTACAAGTGCAAAAATCCCTCCTGTGTCTGTCTTCAGCTCTGCTAGCAGAATGAAAAAGAAAGAAATTACTGTACCTAATAAATGACACATAGTTATTAGATATCACACTTCTTTTTGGTGCCTGTTTCCAAATTGGCACCTACCAAAGTAGTTGCTTAAACATACTTTTTAGTAAAATAACCTTATTTTAAAGTCCTGCCTGGCGTTGGATGATTTTTGAAGTGTAATAGGCCCTAGGTACTCTGTTGCCCGGGAGCAGGTAACACAACTAGGTGGTTGTACCTGGAATGTCATGGTTGGAGGATCCCAAAGTGTTGGGTATTCCCACACTGTGCTCCATATAGCGTGCCAGGTTTCTTAGAGAAGTCTCTCTTTGTGTTTTTTTTTTTGTCTATGTATTTTTTCATATGCTAAAATCCTACTGAGGATAATTAGCAAATAATGCTCTGAAAGATTATCTAATTAATGGGAAGTTGGAGTCATACAACTTGGCTCTAGAGATGAAAGGAACCTATGTGTCTGTGTGCAACAATGCCCCTGTATTATCTTTCCTTAATGGGTTTCAGGGATGTAAAGTGATAGGTCAGGAAGGCTCCAAATCTTTTCATAATTAACCTATAATCTACTAAAATCGTGAGACAGAGAGAGAGTTACTTACGAGAATTTGGATAATCTTACCAGTTTAAATGAGATATGAAACATTGCTGAAATTGCAAATTTCTGTGGGGGTTTACAGAATCAGGACTATTATTTGATATTTATTGATGACATTCATAAGGATCCTTTCTTTAATGCATGTTATGACTAAATGGCTTATCTGTTGCTATTACCTTTTAAAGCAGCACACCATCTCATGTGCCGGCAAATGCTATGCTCGTAAGCTTGCTATTTTCAGTTAAAATTAACTTAATCAGAAAAAAGGATAATATTGTGATTCAAGATTTTATTCATTTGCTTAATAAAATCTTTATTCCAGTTATAGTAATTAACATGCTTATATAGAAGAAGAGTCCTCGCAGAGTAAATTTAATTCTGTCTTCCCACCAGCAGCTCCAGCCCTGCACGCGCCTTCTTTTGTAACTAGCACGTTTGCATAGGTACAGGTTTTCAGATGTAAATTAGATAATCCTCATTAGATGAAAATTGGGCGTTGCAATAGAGTTTTAGAATAACCCTGTGCCCTTTCCCCTTCAATCTAAGTCGTATTATGGCATAGGCAGAGACTGCCACACTAGTCAAACAGTAGGCAAGGGCTAAATTTGATGCAGAGGCACATCCTCTTTATTCCAGAAGGAGCAAGTGTTGATTGAACACATTTGCTGAACATCCCTTGAGCCATGCAGCTCTGTTTATAGTACTTTCCTTTGCTCTGGAGGGAACTGATTAACTCTGTTTAAATGCTACAGCAGCCACGAAAAGTGAACCTAAAAGAAAAATGAGATGTTGAAATATATATCTGTCTGTCTATGAAGAAAATGCAGGGATTGACTAAAAATGAGTCTGATCTTATTTAATGCATTTCCTTATAGGTCATTACAGCATTGCTGTGTGTTTGCAAACAAAAATACCCTGCTCACCGGTGTCATCTTATTCTGGAATATCTGTAAATAAGTAATAGAGAATCTACATGTATGTTATGAGATGTTAGTAGAAGCTCCATATTCTCTGTATGGAAAGAAGGACGCAGGGTACAGAGCTCACACAATTTGCATTGTGAGCAAAGAACCTGAAGGATGTGGATTTATTAGGGTGGTCGAAACACACAGTCTCTAATGTTAACGGTGTCTGGTGCAGTATGTGCACTCCCAATCCTATGAGCTACATTTGGTCCTAAATCAACTCATCCTTGTTTTATATCAATGTGGATGCACCAATATGTACCAGTATCAGTTCTGTCTGCAAAGACATAGGTCCACCCCCTAGAAGATGATCCTACTAAAACAACCAATTAGTGTCAAAAGCAGTGATCTAAAGTGGTAACAGTGTATGAACTGGGTGCCAGTTTTGCATTATAATACCTGCATGAGTGTCTTCATAGGCCTTTGTAGTGGAAAAGTACTGTTGTTTTTAAAGGGCTGACTTTTCTTTTTCTCGTTGCGTATTTGTTCTAAAATATCTTTAATGAAATAGAAAACTAGGAAGATCTCATCTGTTTCTAGGCTTATCTCAAATACTTTTATGAATGTAGAATTGAAAATAATGGAATCACTGTGGCAGGTTTACATGTACGTGATAATAGAGGCTGTACCCTGCCTGTGAGGGTTCTTACTGATTCTCGAGTGCAGAATGCCCTGGGAGAAAGCGTGGCATCATGTGCTTTGAAACTCAGCTGGAGACAGATGGGAGTGTTGTTATTCTAAGAAAATTTTCTATCTTTATGAATAACATCCAAAAGGAATTAAAAATTAAAATATCAAAACCTATTAATTGCAAATCTCTGCAACATGTTCACTTAGAATATTGAAACATTTAAAAAAATTCTTTTTCTTGAGCTCACTTAAGTTTCTACATGGAAAATAAGTTATTGTGGAGATCTTGTTTTCCAATACACTTGAATTTTTCAGAATTCAGAGAATTTGTTGAAACTGTCCTTTCCTGCACTCAAGATACAGAGAGCCTTACTATACTGTTTTTTTCATAAAAAATGTTAACATTATACTGGGTTGGGCAGTTGAAATTTTTCAGTGTTCAGCGAATAACAATATGACTGATCTGTATATTTCTTCCTCTAATAAAACTGAGAAGAGGAATACTACCCCCATTTCACAAACACTAGCTGCATGAGGTATATGAAAGATTTATGTTCATTTATACAATATTTAAACTAAGAGCACTTCACAGCATGGGGAGATGTCAGTGTTGTCAAGGCAACAGCTGAAGATGTGTCATAAATGGACAAAGCAGAAGTCTTAGGCTTGCCCAAGCTGAAGCCAACACTTCATCTATTGTTTTAAACCTGCAACCTAACTGGCTGAATGTTGCTTCTTTTGTTTTGCTTTGGCAGCATGTATTGTGTATAGGAAAAGGAGTAGCTGGCTTTGGGCGGTTGAGTTTGAAGACTTTGTTTAAGCCTGTATACAATTCCCTTTGCTTTCCCCCATTTGAAGCGTTTTCTGCTGATGACACAGGGCTGGGACCTGAGGAAGGATCTGCTGGTGATGGAAGTTGACAAGCATGACTATTCTTGTTCTTTGATGTTTTAGGCCAACTCAACTTCTTTCAGCTTATCCCACAGACTAGCTCAGTATGAGCACAATTCTGTGTTTCTGCAAATGTAGTACACTGCTGCATCTGTGTCGCAAATGAGTGGTTTAGGGTCACTCAAAGAATCGCTGTGAGAGGTATTAGCAAAAGTGGTTTTAATATGAATTTGTAAAAGTGCGACTTAACAAAGTTCAATGGCAAGGTTCACGCTATTACTTACTACGTGAATGGGATATACATAGGAAAATCAAGTTAGAATTGAGCTAGAATGATTTACACAGAGACCAGAGACAAAAGGGGTAAGGGAGACCCACCTGTTGAGTCACGAGGTTCAGAATGGATCCCATGCTCTCTAAAGTTTTTCCCAGAGAGGAATCTAGATGTGGCTAGATCCAGACTTAGTCTCAGACTTGGTCAATGATTTATATCTAAAGGATTTAGCAGCACTTATTCATTTAACAGCGCTTAGTCATTGACTAATTTAACATTTACAGAGTAATTCAATAGCATTTAGTATAATCATAGCAGTGACATAAATTGTTATAGGATATTCAAATCAATTTATACCTGCTTGCGCATAAACAGAAAAGATATATAGGTACATATTTTGGGGATAAATATAGGTATACCTGTTAAAAATTCCCCTCAAGCTCAGTGAAATACTTCAAATGTCTTGACATTTCTTAATGGGTGAGGGTTGAGCCTCGAGTAGTGAAGGATTTTGGCCCAGGCTCTGTTACCTGCTTTCAGCAGTGGTCCTCCAAGCTTCACAAACTTGAGAGTTTCTTGAGCTCTGAGAAGCATCCTACTCAGGGAAATGCTGGTTGCAGCCCGCTATGGTCCAGGAGAGCTCAAAGGATCTCACTTAGGACTGCTGTTTATAGGTTTGCAAGACTGGCTTTAGTCATTGGTAAACTGTCATCCTGACCACAGTCCAGGTTGGTAATTACTGGAATTCTCAAAATTCCAGTAGCAATGGTACCGTTTTACTTGCGCTACGATTCAGATAGGGGATGCTCTAAGGCTGTCTCACTTGAGCTACAATTCAGATAAGGGATGTTCCAAGGCTGTCAGGGGACAATGGATTATTCCTGCTCTCATCCCCCACCTAGGCCAAGCAATAGGAGTTGCTGGTATGATCAGTGTTACTCCCACCTGAGCTGTGAAAGAGTTCCTGGTACAGTCAAGGGATGCTTGACTGCCCCAGTCATTGCACAAAGGCCAAGGCCTAACGGGAATTCCTGAGATTGTAGTGAAGCCCAGAGAAGGGGCGGGGGGGCGGGAAATGCACCACTACAATCTGTCAGCTCAGTTTGGTTTACTTTCCCTCCTCTCAGTGTGTGTGTATTTGTACCTACGTATACATGGAAAACACATGGAAGCATATTTTGCTTTGCTGTGCTAAACTGGTCCTTTTCTTTAGTTGGAAGATGTGTACAAATGATTAGTTTGCATTGTTTTGAGTTGATGTGAATTATACTTTGTTGTGCTTCATTGCAGCTTCTTGAATTCTTAGTAACACATAGGGGCTGAGGGATTGGTTTTGTCCAGTTGTTTTTACTGTGGTTTTCATTACTTGAGCGTCTTTGGGGATGGTGCTTGTTCTGCAGTAGTTCCAGAAAGCAAAGGAAAAATAAGAATACATGCTTGTGTGAGCTTCACTTTCTAATAATGTAGTTATGTGTCAGAAGAACACATTAGACTAGAATCTATAGCAAAGAGATGACCTACATCTTTGAAGCAACATCAAAGATATATAATTAATTGGCCGAATTCTTTAGGAAATCAGCTCATCTTCTCTGCAGGACTTGCTATGTGGACATTTCTTTGTCTTATAACATTTTTAATAATCTGTACAAATCTGTGTAATAACATTATCCAGGGTTTTATTTGATGCTGTTTCTAGATATTTTTATTCAGCCAATATTTCTGTCTGGTTGTAAAATATAAAGTAGTTAGTTACATATTATTCTTCAAGCTACATCAGTGTTTCTTTAAGAAAGAAAGGATATTTTCATTATCCTTGCTGTAATAAACTTTTAGGTGGATTCTTAAGTATTTATTTGAAGTTTAAGGATGAACCAGTACCTTACTCATGTGCTTTAATTTGACAGGTTTTTTGCCTAATGGATCAGAATTTCTTCTTAGGGTTAATTTTATAAGGAATTGAAAATGTTCTCAAGTTATTGTGGAAAAACTACTGAGACACTGATATTCAGACATAGGACTTAAGTAACACTGAAAGAGAGTAAGTGCTTTCATTTTGTTAGAGTAGATTAGCTTCAAAAATAAGACATTTTCTTTGATGATCTGTAAGTCTAGAGCTTTGTAGTGAGCTACCTTCAAGATTGAATCGGACCACTGATTCACTTTTAGTAGTTTTTAATGCATTTTTAGAAAAGGTTAAAAATCCACTTCTGTAGGTGTACATATTACAGGGAAAATGAATAACAACAAAATAATATATCTAAATAAATTGTCGATCTCATCCAGTGTATGGTAAGATTAATTGAAGTAATTCCATTGATTTTGTTGGGCACTGGATAAGACCTGGTTTTAATGACAAATTCTATATTAAAATGAGCTAGAATAAACAGGTCTATAACTACATTTACATTTTGTGATTGTTTTTCATTTCTCTCCTTTATCCAATGGCAATGCTATGTTAATCTTTCTCAAACTACAGGAACCATATAGAAGTGCGGTGAGTCATTGCAAATCAACAAGGTTTTGTGAATACCATGGTATAGAAGAGGGAGGCTAATCACTCTGCATCATTAGCCTTTGTCATTGTCGGTGGGTTTGCTTTGAAAAGGGCCTAGAAAAGGTGGTGGGGTAGTATTTTATTTTCCAAATAACTTGTCTCATTGTGCACAGGAATAAAAATTTTTCTTTCCAACATTCATATAAAGGTAATCAAGTATTTGAGGTTCTTTGTTTAAATCTGTGTTTTTGCAGTGAGATCTTTTTCAGTAGAAAGTATGTTGTTTCGATGTGGAATTGTATAAATTGAAAGCGGTGCTGAGAGGAAACAGATGCTGTACGTCCACTTCAGGTCTTCTGCAAGACACAAATTTAAAAAATTTTAAAAAAATTAGCACCAGTAGAATAGTTTTTCTGAGATCTTACCTGAACATCACACATTGTTAAAGGCTTAGCTATTCTAGTGTGACTAATGTCAGATGCAAAATTGCAAATAATCAAAGTTACAGTAAATATTTAACCTTTTCTTAAGGTGGAAAAATCAGAATCTGTGTATTGCCGAATGCTAATTCAGATTGCTGTCCAAATTTGACAAACTAATTGAATCAATAAATGATAAAGAGTATGTATTTAAGGTAGATGGAACCTGAATTATAAAGGAAAATTGGATTGACACATTCAGCCAATTTGAATTAATTTTAAATATCTAGTTTTACCGAGTATTTATAAAATTGTTTTGATTTGTTTCATGCATGTTTTCTTCTAGCTGTCTCAATGAACTTTTCTCTTTAGAACTGCTTTCTGTGGTACCTGTTGTGAAACTGATCAGTACTACAGTTCCCAAATGGCGACACCTGTTTTCACGATTTCTTTCACAGTGGAACTTAAGAATTCATTGATTCCAGTTGTGTCAGCATAAAGCCACAAACATTTCATTCAGGATTTATTAAAGAACGTCAAAGATATGGATCAAATAATCACTGTTGCATGTTGTTCCATGACACAGAATAATAGCAGAAACAATTGAGAAAATAGTTTCCATTGAGTAATGTACAGCATCAACAAAGATCACTCAAAATTTTATTTAAAGTTCTTGCCGTCATATTTACTTACTAACTCTGGATAAGCACCTTTTACTCCTTGATTGTATTTGCTGTTGAGTAAACACCACATTTTCAACACAAGTGATAATTTCTCAGAAGTAATTACCAAGTTATCAATAAATGGCTTATTTGGACCCTAGTTTGCCAGTATGCATACCCCAATAAGTCATTATCTATTGAGACTCTTACATTGAAAATACTTTAAATTAAATCAGTGTTAATGAAAATGTTCTATAAATACATGCGAATCAGTCATTACCAGATCTCCGTACCTATGAGGTCCCAATCTTGGGTTGGTGCTGTGTCATTTTGAGATGAGATATAGGCCAGTGTGAGTGGGCCAGTCCACCATCGAGGAGCTGACCTTGGTCACTGTGGATGCAAGCTGTAGTCATGGGGAGGATGAGGTATTTGAGCTAATAATGGTCAAGATTAGTCAAAAGTACAAGAACAAGTGAACATTGTTCACTTCTGGTCTGAAAATTAGAAGAATATTAAAAGCCATGCCAGTGAGCAAGTTTGCTCATAATTCTGATTGTAAGGTTTGCAACTTGTTGATCTATTTAAACTGAAGCATATCTCCTATAGCGAAATCAAATACGAATCATTATTGGTTTTATTGTTTACAATCCAGGTAGCAGTCTGTCATTTTGTTTCTGTTATGGCTTATAACAAAAGCAAATTCGAAACAAGTCTTTTACATAAAAGAGTGGATGCTTTTGTTATATATTCATGGGAAGACCATGCATGTGAAGAAAAAAAAAAATGAAAAAAAGTAAATAAATGGAGTCTTTAGAGTTTATGATTTAGGCTTTTGATCCTTTCTTACCTCTGAATTTTCCCTGTTGGAACTGAGATCACTTGCAGGGTTTTGATTACATCAGTTTGGCATGTCTGTAGGAAATGTACCATCATTCCAAGAGGTAATTCATATGCCAGACCTTTGGATAATGTAGCTAGGAGAGTTGTGCACCAAGATCCCTCTTGGATCTTTTGTACAGCCTTGTGACTGATAACTCCATGTACGGTGTAGTACTATGTGCCACAACAAAGGAAGTGGGCTTGTTGTAGTCTACTTGGTGACTGATCCTGAACCATGACTCTTCGTTTTCTGTCATGTATTTATAAAAGATGCTAAGGGGGCCAGAAATACATAATGATTTTCTTTGAAAATATGAGCCTATAAATCATAGAATCATTATGATTGGAAGAGACCTTAAAGGTCATCACGTCCAACTGTAGATACACATAAACCGTAAATACACATATAGCATAAAGATTGGCTTCTTTGTCATAAGGGTTTTCTGGCACATAGGAGGTTTTGTTTTCCTTAACTTACTGCAAATCCATTTTACAAATATTGTTAGGGCTGGCTAACTATATATGTACAGAATGATCACCTCCTTTTATGTACAAAGATACACTCCTTGCTGCAGAAGAAATTTCAGAATTGATCTAAAGCCATTTCAAGACTTGATGTGTGTAGTGTGACTGATCTCATGGTTTCCATCTGAAGCCGCTATGCCAATCCTGTATCTTATCCCAGAGGAGCCTCAGCACTAGCTCTGAATTAATCTTTTCTCCCTGGCCATTCCTTTCAATTGCTTTTTCTTTATTTTATTCTTTGGTAGAATGGAGAAGTGTATGGTAGGCTATTTTTTAAAAGATAGCATGCAAAAAGAAGTTACTTTGTTAAGGTATTTGAGAAGCTGTTACAAATTCTCATTTGAAGAAAGGGTATTGTCTTTCCAGCATTTAAAAAATATATTTACAAAATAGTGTTTTCAATTGTAAGTGTTCTTTTTTCCAGCAGTATCATTAATCAAGTTATTTCAGTTATTTCCAGGGAAACTTTTATTTGTCTTTACCATAGTCTATTCAAAATGGGAAATTTGTAAGTTTAGGCTGAGTGTTATGAACACAGTCGATTATATGAAGGTTAGAAAGTCAAATAGTATAAATAAATAAGCATATCTGAAGAACATGGTGTAAATTTACGCAGTCTGAGACTCTAGACTCTTATCTCCTATATATGCAATCAAGTTACCATAAAATATACTGCGAGGTGAATTTATAGTACTCCTGAACTCACAGTAATTTTCTTTGCACAGTCAATAAAAAGTAACTTGCTTTTTCCACTTTCCAAAAGTAAGCAACTCTTCTCATATGATATTATTTAACGTAGTAATATAGTCTGCTTGTTTGAGTGTTGCAATATTATCTTCTGACTTGACAGTTGACCTGCTTGGGAGTGGAGAGAAGGTATTTGTTAGACTCATCTATAACACCGCTACAAAGATATCTAAATTCTATGCTTGTACACATTAACTTCAGATCATTTACATTAGTTTTACACTGCTGATTTTGTTTTGATTTTCTGTTTAGGTGGCTGAATGAACTTGCTGCAATTTCTTTTCTTAGCTGCAAAGCATACTTAACATTGTAATGTGGCTCAGACCACTAGGCAGCTGGAAAGAAAAGATGAGTAAGAGCAATAAAGGGGAGGGAAAACAATACAACAACTTGTAAACTTAAAAGGGTGTATTACCTGGGAGGGAGGCTGAGAGGTCATCAAAAGCAGTGAATAAATTAACATAATCAGAACTGTAATTGAATATGAAATACCTATTTTGCCTTGGAAGGCTTTGCAAAAGTAACATCTTTTCTTCATCAGGCAGGTGAAATCACTAGGGGCAGTGATGTTTGCGTCATTGAGGGAATCGGGCTGATGCCATATTGGTGCATCAGGCCAAGAAAGTTCAAAGCCTTTCCTCGCCAAGGAAGGAAAGCAGTAAGTCCAGCACAGTGGGGACAGCGAGCAAGACATCTTTGGCCCATGCGAAATGCTACAGTAGTGTTACAATTCTCAGCCATTGCAAAACCTGCCAGTTCTAGTTAGTTAATCTCAGATTCAAGGATCAGGCTGGTGACTACAAATTCAGTCCACTGAATTTTTTTTTAAATACAAGTCCAGCATTCTGATGTTAGTAATTCTAAGTTTCTGCTTTTATAAATAAGCAAGTATTCTCAATGTGATTTGCAAATTAAAAAACAAAATGCAACATTAAAAAACAAAATGCATGGAGCCAGAGAACGACTAGATACTGGCTGATCTCTAAGAGCAAACAAGGATCTAAGAATGATAAAAGTGTGTGTATTTGGTTTTTTTTACTTTCAATAATCTGAAGCAATGTTTTTAAAAATACATCATTGCCAACAAAAATTTTTAAAACTGTTGGTGTCATGATTGTAGAAGACATGTTAACCCTTTTAAAGTTAGCTCCATTTTCAGAAGTGCTTCTGGAGAGAAAACTTGAGACTGGATTTTCAGAGACTATGCTTACCATTTTAGAAAAATTAAGTCAGAGTCATAGAATCGTTATGGTTGGAAGAGACCTCAAAGATCATCAAGTCCAACCTTCTACCCACTAAAATCAGGATATTTTAGATGACTCCATGGGTTGCTGCTGTTTAGGGCCTTCCATTGAAAAGTTATTTTGATTGCATGTCAGGTACATGTCAGTTCTACTTTAAACATTCCCTGGATACTGAAATGTAGAAATTTTCTGCTTAGTTTTGAAGCTGTTTAATGCTAATAATAAGCCTGTATAACAGAAAAAACAAGAGCAACAGCAAAAGCCCTTTGTATGTTAAAAGAAGAGATGTATGCTGATTGACATAGAGTTTTATCCTGGGAATATGTTTCTAACACTTTGCAAGAGCTTGCTCCTTGCAGTAGTTGTGCATGGAACACAAAAAAGTAATTGATGTACTTCGAGTTTTATGGACATGATTACGTGTTGTAAATAGCAAGGTACAGCTTTGTAACATCCTCCTGTCTTATTATCACATTTTTTCAGATGTTAACTGGACTGTTTTTTGCCCAAATAAATTAAGGTCATCACATAGAGACAGGATTGCAAGTTTTCTGTTACTTTGATCAGAATTAGCAGTAGATGTGTCAAGCCAATGACGCTAAAATTTGACAGATGCAAAATAGTGTAGTATGTCAATCATTTACTCTTTTTTCTTTTAGTTTTACAACTCTGCATCCTTCAGGGAAGCTGTTACAATCTTCCTAGTCTTGTGAGTTCCCAAGTGCAATTTCCTATTGTTACCTGTTGTCAAGACGGTGCAACTGGAAGAAAACTCTTAACAGTTTTAAAATGTTTTTGTTAGAAAATAAGCATTACATGTTTCCAAGAAGGTTTATTTAGAATTATTGCATTAAAAAGCTACTAACAAAGATTAATTAGAAACCACAGAACAAAGGAAATCTGTTATCAAGACTCAGATTTCATTGTAATTTTTACTTAGTAATTTAGAGCTCACAGCTAACTTGCTACATCGGGTTTGCTCTTGACTGCAGTGCTATTTTGTGTGTAGAGTGTGTCTGTGTCATCCTTTCTAGCAGAGCATCTCCATCTTACAACACTGGAGTAGGATTGATGACAGGCTGCTTTATTGCAGCCTTTAGCAGTAGATTGTTAAGATTAGCACAGTGTCTGAGGAAGAGATTTGTCTGAAGGGCTTGCAATTCCTTCCTACAGTTAAATTCAACAGAGAGCTATCAGTTGCTTCTCACTCTGGAAGGTTTGTTTATATTTCAGCCTAGAAAGATAAAAAAGATAACACAGAGGATTTCCTTCCCCCCCCCCCCCCCCCCTTCTTGACTTTTGATTTATTTAGCAGAATTGTCTGTGTTCAGAACTTGAATGTTTAATTAAATTTGTGTAAGAAGGGTGAATTTTCATTGCTTGCCAATCTGCATTAAAGCAGCATTAATGAGCCAGTTGAGACTTTAAGATTTCTTTACATTCCAGCAGCCATATGAGAAGTAAAGCAAGACTCTGCTGTCTTTTAGTTATTGAGCTGAAATCCTGCTAACAAGACACACAAAACATCTTTTAGTTAAAAAAGCATGGGCAAAGAAGGGCCAGCAAAGGATCTTGTGGACTTGCACACTTTAAAGTGTATTTGGGAATAGAAAATAGAGTGAAATTATTATGCAAGAACGAACCAGCAAGCCTTCTGTTGAAGATAATGCTAAAATAAAGCTAAGAGTGGATAGCTTTTGTAGAATAAGAGCTGTAGGGAGTGCCTATTCTAAAGAGTTATACTTGTATGGCTTCCTACCTTCTCTTTTGGGCTTGCAAAATGGCCTTTGTTAAGAAGCAGTCAGCAAACATCATTTCCTCTGTACTTAGAGAACTGAAAGAAATGGCTTTATACATATTAGATCCTAGTTGCATCATTTTGTGAGCAAACCTGTTGTCCCTCAGAGCCCTGTTGACTTGTGTGGAAATCAGTATGTTCATCACTTTGCTTGCACACAGTGAATAGCGATATATAAGCTTGCAGTTTCCTCCCTTCTTTATCAATACATTTTTCTTGAAGTTACCAGGACTATTTAACTACTTTGTGCAAATAAAATAATCTTCTCTAATAGAGATAGGAATGTTAGTTAAATGTCGCTTTGATCAGAACCCATGATACAATATACTGAAATAGGTGATAAAATCTGCCAGTTGCTCTAACTGAATAAACAACAAGGTAACATTTTCAGTCATCTCTTGCTTTCCAGTTATCTGATCATAGAAAAGAGTTTATAGGGTAAGAATCTAGGCGATAAACTGCCACAAACTATCTAACAATACAGTAGATGTAAATAAATGTTGATAGGACAGTACTGAAATCAAATTAAATTATGAAAATACTTGCTGATTCAGAGCTATCATAGTTGTTTGATAATTTTTTAAGTTTATTAGCAAAATTGACTCCGCAGCTAACAGGAACCAGATTCAGGAACGCATGAATTGGGGTTGTAGGCAGGAGAACGGACAGGGTCCCACAGGGATGCCAGCCATGAAAGAAGAGAGCGAGACCCCTGTGATCCCGTAGCTTTATACTGAGGATGATGTGGATGGGATGGAATACCTCGTTTGTGAGTTTTTAGGCACCTGTCCCATTTGCACTCTTCTGCGAGTGTGACTCTTTTACGACTTTTTGCTTGCTTAACAAAAGAGGGCCAGCAGTGGCCTTGGTTCTCATGGGGATAAGTGTAAACGTGGGCCCTTCTGCGTACCAATCCTACCAATACTTCAATAGCAACTATAAACATCGAGCGTTATCAAGTCTGAAATGCAGACAGTGTCTGTACTTTCAGAAAGTGCAATTACTCTGAAGAAACTTAACTGAAAGAAAAACTCCTGAAAGGAGAAATAGTCCTGTTTTAGCCAAACCAGGACACCAATTTACCCTCAGTTCCAAAATAAATATTACTTTATTTTAATATAATTCTTCCATGTTTGAATTTTATTACTTTGTCAAATATGCCACATACAGGCATTCTTAGAACATACTGACTACTGAATGGACTGGAAATGATTTTGTGTTTTTAGAACTGCAGATTCTTAGAGTGTGGGAATGTCCCTGTGAGAGTTTTACAGGTTTAAGATGTTAAATGGCAGGAATTGAACTCTTCACTTGTTAAAACCGAAGATTAAATGGACAGATTTAATTGGGTATGGAATAGCTTATCTCCTGTCTAGTAGTACATAGAGGTGTCCTTAGCACCACGTGCGCTGTGCCTAACATATTCACCTCTGAGAACAGGCGTTCAGGCTCCTACAGACTAAAACGGGCTGCGTGTCTACAGCTGGAGAAGTCTGGTCAGATGTCCTCTCCCACAGTCACTTGAGTTAACTAGAAGGCTTTGCACCAATAAGCAACTTTAAATTGGAATTCTGTTGTTTTGTTTTTTTTTTTTTTAAATGTGTATGTAAAGCCTGGTTTTAAGGTTTCTCCGCTAATTTACTGAGGTGTCTGGGATGGTTTGCATTCTTAATCTCACTTTGTAGGAAAAAAATCTCTGTAGTATTGTGCTATGTTCTGGCAGCCTGCTTAATTGTGTTTGGCAGCTTGTTTTGGTTCTGGAGCAGCTCACTAGCCATCCAATTAAAATGAGGGGTACCGTGATATGTGTCTTGTCTCTGAAATTGATAGGGATGACAAAACATGCTGTGAAGACCACTAATTATTTTTCAATGACCAAAGCTTTTCAGTTCAAGTCTTCTGTTTTTCATATTTCTAAGGTCATTAAAATGCTCAGAGAACAAATATTTAATGTGAGACTAAATGTGACGACTCTGAATTTCTTCTGGTCTTGTCTTTATACACCATGTTCCATTCTTTGCATATTCAGGAAAGCCATGCATAGGGGAATGAATATAAGCCTTCAGTCTTTTTTTTTTTATCATGATAGGGAAAATGTGTCAGTCTTTGCATTATTACATTCCTCTCTTGCGTTGTTCTCATTGACAATAGAGGGACTCAGTTGTGCCATTAGTCATTGGCTAGTGTAGGAAATGCTAGGGAAGGCACTGGTCAATCTATACAGAACCGTTGGTTCCAGAGAAGCAGCCGCCCCTACTGCTGTGTGGGGAGGATTCGTGCCGGATCATGATCTGTGCCCCTCTGGCTTCCAGGTTAGAGTAGCCATTCCTTGCCCCAGGATCCGCTGAACTAGGGTCAGACATGGATAAGCTCCAGCCAGGGTAGCGATCTTAGATTTCTAAATCACAAATGTGTATGTGCAGAGAATTTATTCTAATTCTGTTTATTCTCAAGAACAGCATTGCAGGACTTAACCACCTGTTAGTTAAGGGAGGAACCAGACAAAAATACCAAGGAAAGTGCCAAGCAAATATCTTATTTTGCCTTTATTCCTTCTGACAGGTTTCCTGTCGCAATTGTGTGATTTTTGCAAAAAAATAGGACACAGATAAATCGTTATGCTAGAAATTGTTAAAAAAATAAAAAAGTATCAGCCTGTCTATATATTCTCATTTACCTGAGTTTGAATGTAGTTTTTAATAGCTCTTTCTCATAAATGTTTTGAGTGTCTTCATTATTGAGTGTCCCAACTGACAATTTTGTGTGGACTCATTTTTCTGTGTTCCAAATTCAGAACCTGTCAAAGGTGTATATAAAATGAAGGATACTTAAAATAGTCACCTTTGCGTTCATGGATCTCACTGTATTTGTGTTCTGGAGGTTTCAGCAGGTCAAAAAATGAGCTTGTAAGCACCCATTGATGGGGGTGCACTAGTCACATCAGTTTCAGTAATTATAATTACGTTATACTAATGCAAGTTAAAGGGCAATACAAAATTATTTTCAATATGAATGTTTTTTCAGCACTTGATACACTTCTGAAGAACTGCTATATTTCTGTATAAAAGGAAATCTGCTTTGATTTTCAGAGGTCTGTTGAAATACTTCTAGTATAACAGTTGTAAGATACTCTATTTTTAAGCTGTGGGAATGCCAGAAAGATCATGCAGATAATTTTGAATTGGGTTACCATTTTCTGTTGTTAAAATTTGCATTTCTAAAAGTTAAGCAGTGCTTTGTGAAATATCATAAAAGGCAGATCGTAATACTAAACAGTTTATTCAAATAGATAAGATACTCATGGTGCCTGCTGTCACTCCTTGCAGAATTACTAGATGCTTCCATATGGCAAAGTGATTTTCCCTCTGTATAACATCTTGAAGTGTGAAAGTACTTTCATCCCATTTTATAGAAAAGAATCCTAAAAAAGGGAGTGTTTAAGGGTTTTGTCGAAAGTTACTGAGTGAGACAGTATGATGTGTGAGACTGTGCCAACCACCTGGGCATAGCTGCCTTTTCAAACAATTATACTTTCTCTTCAGAGTCCGGTTGTTCTGGCTATTAAACTTATTCTGGATCCCTGATCTTCAAATATCTCCTAAGATCCCTGATCCAGTTCTGTTTCCTTATCTGTCAAATAAGGACACCACTGTAATTTTTTGGTTTGATTAATTTTTTGAGGTAATTGTAAATATAGTTATATGTCTATAATAACCTCAAAAAATACAACTCTCAACAGATATACTGAATGAAAAAGTCAAAATCCATCAAATAAAATAGGTTCTAATTTGTTTGGAAAACTTTCTATGGTAAATACAAAATTTTCCAGTCATTGCTGCATCCATTGAGCTGCGTAAAATTTTACTGAAATTCTAGGAGAAAAAGACCTTTGATCAAAAATGTGTATATCGAAGTTCAAATGCCACGCCAGTGAAAATATTATTATCTGGCAGGTCTGTATTTGTTTAAAACTAGAAAATTCACCTGTGTTGTATTGTGGGCAGCAGATACTAAGAAAGGGTTCTTACAGTTAATGTGGAAAAGTGAGAATTTAGCCAGTGCTTTTATGGATTGGTTTTAAATGCTTACCATGGCTAAAATGTTTTTCTTTTCTTTAAATTTAAAGAACACCAGGAAGAATCTAACTTGAGTAGACTTAAACCACAGATTTATTTTTTTTTTTCTTATTTAAGACCTATATTTAAGTTACGGGATAGTTGGAATACTTCTGGAAAGAAATATGATATGTGGCAAAGCTAACTAAATCCTCTCTTGATCTAAATCTTCCGTGTTGCACTTCAGTCAGCCAATTTATATGGAGCAGAGGTTATACTATAGTATGATTCCAGGTATTTAAAGCTCTGTTATGTTTGTCAGCTGGTGTGAGGATTTTGAAACCAAAATATCAACCGCTGAAATACCGTTTGCATGCGCCGTTAAGACCTGTGGTTTGAATCTTTGTATCATGCTAAGAATTAGGTTTTATGATGTGGGGCAATTATTTACGTTTCTTAGAAGTACTTTCAAACTGGACTTGCTTGTTTTTTTTTTAACAGCAGCATTGATGATTTGTTTTAATGCTCTAGATGCCCGATACACCACAACTGTTGAAAATACAATTCACAATCAAGTCAAGTTTGAAATAGTAGCATGAAAAGAGGGAAAAAATAAATAAAAAAGAGGCTGAAGCTGGAGGTTTGACATTTGGACTTTTCTGATATATTTCATTTAGTCTAAATTTGGCAAACTTCAAGTTAAGCATCTTCTTAAAATTAAACCACTAGGCTTCTTTATGGTAATGGAGACAAATAACCTTGTCCAGGGTGGGGGGATGCAGTTCTCACTGGTTGTGTTCTTTTGAGTGTGTTTAAGTTCTAAATGAAAGCTAATTAACAGTATTTTTTTCATATAGACACCAGTACATGGTGCAATACATAGCATAACCAACGATATCCACGTGTTTATTGTTGGTTATGCTGCAGTTAGCCTGAATCCTTGCATGTAAATTCTATGCTAATACATCTAAGCTGCTGCTTGCATACAAAATCATTTTTTAATTTTCTTTTTGAAAGGATGTCTCAGTCTTTCTAATGTGACCACAGGACAGGAACTTACCAGAACCTGAGAATAATGGCAGTATTTCAGCTCTTTTATTAACCATTCAAAACCTTCAAGACTGGCAAAAACATTTAGCCTATGTCCAAGCTGTTACAGGTTTGGGGATACATGTATAAAATATGAGTTTACTGGATCTCTGTGAAGCTTCTGGAAACCCTTTTAAGTCAGATAAGCATTTACAAACCTTCACCTCAGTCTTCTGACTTATTTTGTTAACTTAGGTAAAACCTGCTTTAAAGCAGTGACCAAACTCCCAAGAATAAATTCTTTACACTGTGTGGAACCTGAATACTTCTCTGCTAGCTTTGCCTCCAGTCAGTAAAACACAAAAGATGAGAGAAAATTTGCCTTTGGAGAGTCTTTTTGGTCATTAAATCTAGATGGCCTTCATTTGGATACAGCGAATTACAAATCTTGGCCACAGGGCTTTAGAAACAGCTGTTGAGTGTGGCTGCCATCACGCAACATTTCTGGTCGTTTGTGGCTTTTTTTAGCCAAGGTACCACTCCTTCCTTGTCCCTGTCCAGGACCAAACTGCTTCCTTTGGTTTTGGAAGCTAGTTTCGGAATCGAAATGACAAAGCCTGTGGATTTGTAGGTATATGCTGCAAAAACTTCCCTGGTAAGTGTGCAGTTAAAGGCATTTGCAACATTCTAGACCATTTCAGTTGTTATATTTGGAGTTGGGGCATGAATAATACATAGTTTCATTAAAAGACAATGTGCTTTAATGTCATTGCACTGAGTTATTTTAGGTAAGTGACCCCATTTGAAATATCACCTGTATATTCAATTGCAGAGAATTTGCACCATATACCTGAAAGGAAAACTAGTATGTTTCTTATAGACCTTCAAGTTTTATTATTCCTTATCTTAAGTGCAAACATATGCAGTTAGTATCCCGATAAAGCTCAACTGGAGCTATAACATATGGACCCTCTTTTAGTTCCTGCCCCCTGGAAAGCCAAAACTAAAAAAAAATACCACTCCTCCTTTTCTCTGATTTATTTGCATTCTTTTTTTGAGACGATCTTGTTTGAAAACAGAAGGTTGGCACCTGAGAAAGGAAGCACAGGAGTGTGTGAAGCAGTGGGATGCTAGACAGGAGAGGTCCTGCGTTCTCCCAGAACCGGCACTGCAGTGCGCTCCTCTGCACAGTGCGTGTGCATACTCTAATATTAGCCCCGCATGGACTTTTGAGCAAGCCTGGAAATGGCTGTTAACTCTACCGTATTGGAGTTACCTGCTTTCTGGTTTTACAACAAGCTTTCCCTAAACAAATGGTTTTTCGTCTTCATCTCCAGGTGTGCAGGAAAGTCTGACATACAAAATTGACTGCTTTGATATATTTGGCTGACCATTTTTTAGTGTTCTACTTACTGAAGGGTGGCAGTGAAGGCTTGTTGTATATAGAAGATATTTCAGCAGCTGTTAAAAGAGAGCCCAGACATTATTTTTTTCTGAAATCGGGAACAGATTTACCCTCAGTGTGTACGTGTGTGTCTCTATCATTCAATGTTTTCTTGTTTTTTTTTTCTTTTTTTTTTCTCTTTTTACTGATATGCTCTTGGGGACTGTCTACTGCGTATTGTAGAGAAAGCTGTTTCACTGTTTTCTCCACATGGATAATTTTTTCATCATTCAATAAGTTACACCTTGATTTTTGTACTAGATTTGTTTTGTAGTTCAGGACTGTGCAGTTGTGCTTGGTTGCCCAGTCTGTTTTGTTCATTTATGGGACATGCCAGTGGAGGGATGGGTGCTCTTTTGTTAGGAAATGGGAAGATGAAAGCAAATTAAACAGAAGTGAATCAGGAGACTATGTAAGCTTTTGGACTGGTCTGCTTTGCTCTTTTTTGAGATTGCTGCTATTGGTGCATGCCATGGTATAGTGAATAATCAGTCTGGGAAAACTGTATCTGTGCTGCATGCATGAAAACCAATATTGTGAATATTTAACACCTGAAATGGAAGTCTTCTGATCTTTTACCATGAGGCACTGATGCAGCCACAAGACAGATATAATGCAAAACCATGTAAACAAGGGAATTAAGGGAGAACGATGACATTTAATTCTTTGTAAGAACCACAAAAAATAGATTTTTTAAAAAATCTGAAATTGAAACATTGGAAAATGAATGATTTAAGATAGAAAATCTGGAAGTCGGAGATGACGATGAGAGTAATTTTTTATGTTTTTTTTTGCTAACATGTCAGCAACTTGGAAAGAATTGTTTGGATTAAACTCAAAGGAAAACTTTTGCACAATGCCCTGAAATTCTACTCTTTCTGTAACAAGAAATGAGGGCAATCTTGAATTGATATCACACTGTTGTAGTTCACTGAAGTAAATGGTTATAGAAGTTTGCAGCTGCTAAAGATTTGACCATTGCAACAGATTAAAACAAACCAAAAAAAGATATATATTAACTGAGTAATAGACAAGGAAAGAAAGATATTCCTGGAAAGCTTTGCCACTACCATTAGCAGAATTTGTTACCAGTCTGAATCTGCAAAAAATGTTGGGATACCTTGAGGATTTTTTTTGTTATGGAAGAAGTAAATTATCATTAACTAGTAGATAGTCACTCATTTATGTCAAGCATCTCAGTCCTTTAAAAAAATGAAGGAAAAGGCAAAGCTATTTAATAGTTTTGGTGGGATTGCACTTTCTTTTTGAACGAAGGGAGTAGTAAATCCTAGGTTCCTTAGCTTTGTTGTTTTTGTTCACATTTAGAAGTCACAAATTCCAGCCCTGCCTGTAGTCAGGGGGATAGTAGAGACAGACTAGAAGATACAGTCACTGCTCTGAAATGTGTAGAGTTTGTATAGAAAATGAATTCAGAAATTGGAAAACCAAAAAGCTCAAGAAGAGTAGTTTCTTGGCCTAACAGTCATGCCCCAGGCAGTGGCAGAGCTGAGGACATGATGTCTGGCTCCTTTAGAGCCCTGTTCACCGAGTCACATCACACAGCTGAGTCTTCCCCAAGGACAGAAGTCTCCTGGTACTCTGCTGCAGTTCATCCTGCACACGGTCACTGTGGCACCTTTCAGGCAGGTGGAAAAATGAACCCTCTTAGGATCTTCTTTACAAATCGATCATAAATTCTGATTAGATCAAGATCCAAGGTTTAATATACATTAAACTTACTCTTCCACTTGGTAGATACATACGTAATGGTATAATGGTATTGTCCAGAAATAAGGGTCTTCACCATGTTGATGCAATTATAAACTGGGAAAATGAGCTGACGATTTTGTATAGCTTGGGTTGGTACAGTTTTGCGAATGACTTTGGGATAGAAATACCGATGTAGGAACATGACAGTAATGGATAGCACTGGATCTGCCCATGTAGATTAGATGTCTGGCAGACTTGTGTCTGAGATATTGGATGTTTAGCAGGCATTTGTAGCTACTGTGATTGCAGAAATTTTGGGCACGTGCATAAAAATCCTTAAATTTTGCTCTACTAGAATTTCAAGGAGGGGAGACGGTGCCTGGGGGAATGTATATGTACCTGTTGGTCGGGGGCAGTAGCGTTTTTTACAAGTATTAATGGTATCAGAGTCATGTCTGTTCTTTGCCTTCAGTTGTTATGAGGGATTTTTAGAAAGTATTACTCATTTGGTTTTCTCTATTTGGAACGGATTTATTTTGAAATATTTATTATAACCTTAGTTTTTGATGTTTTACCAACACTGGGCAATGAAAACAGGCTGTATTTCAATTTCACTTCTGATTCAGCACAGCTTCCAATTCCTCTTGCTTGTGACTCTGTACAACCAGCAAGATATGCATGGTAATGTATATATAGAAATATATACATAAAAATCCAACACTCTCATTGATGTTCAAATTGCCTACCTGATTTCTGCTAAGTGCAGGTCACGTTCTTTGAAGCCATGATATTTTATGTGCTGACATCCCGGTGTGTCTTGCAAAAAGACTCATTTCAAAGCAGACATGATGGAATGATTGTCCCATCAAGAGGAGCTTCCTAAAAATAGTTCTCCCCTCTTTGAGTAGGTAAGAGGAGATTTTTATGACTGATGGAGGAGCTGTTTGTATGTACCAGCTCTCATTTGTAGCCGAACTCATCCCAAAGATTTCTGTTTGGGAGAACTAGAGGCAGAAATAATTTCCTGTCTTATTTCTTACCTCCTGTGTTTGTGCAAAAAGGTACCAGGGTGCTCTCCCAATGCGGAGAAGGAAATGAGAGACCCGGGGTCGCTGTAGGGTCCTGACTCTCCAGGAACACGTTTTAGATGGATTAAACCTGGCAAAGGCTGGTGGGAGACCGGAGAGTTAAGAATTAAATTGGAATGATTTTTGTAGGGTTAGGGGCCTAGTCATATGATTTTTCTAAGGCACGTGGAAATGAATAAAAGCCTTATTTTGTTGAGGGTAGAATGTGTGGGAAATGAGGTATTTTTCTTTCTTTGGAATCACTTTGGAAGGGGTGAAGGAATTACAGCAAAATCTGACCTGTAGGTCAGCAGCCTGCACAAATGGATGTTACTGTGCAAGTGGAGGCAGCGGTAGATTTGTGGCTTACTGTGCTGGCTCTATTTTTAGTTTCTGACTGCTTGCAAGTTCCGTTTACAAATGTCAGGAAAATGCATTAGGATTATCTGCTTTATTGTAGAGGTAATAAAATGCTGTCCAATTTAGCCAATAAAATAGCTAAAAGCAGGCTCGCACTGTCGTGGCAGTGTAGCTCCTAAATGTATACAGTGGCTCCACAAGATTTGTAAGCTGCCTGCTCTGTTCTTTCCTCATTGCTTGTTTCCCACCAGTGTACTCATTCAACATGGCAATTAAGAATCTCTGGGTTTTTTTTTTACATCAGAGGGTCATCTGGGAATAACCAAAAATGTGTATTGCGAAGAAGGAAGGTGAGGGTTCAGCAAAAGCTCTGTGATCCCTTCCTGCAGTGCCATACCTTGCTCCTGGAACTCGGCAGTGACATTGGAGGCACAAGGACCACTGCTTATTCCTTTGCCCAGGGGTCTCAAGTGCTTGGATGCTAAGACGTACTTCCCTACAAGTCCTTTCAGCTTCAGCACCTATAATGGGAGCCAGCTGTTGTCTTTAGAGGATGTGGTCAGTTTGTGGCAACCTGTATTAGCTGATACCCTGTAAGCCAATATTCTAGTTGCTTTCTCTGCCATAGAGCCTAGACTCATGGACAAACATCTCATCTAAGCTGGGGTGACTTACTGGTGAGCTTTATGACTGTACTTGTCAGCTAGAAGTATTAATATGCTGAAGTCAGGGCTGAAGGTGTTTTGACATTGTTATTTGGCTCTGAAAGAAAGACAAATGGGTTGTTTTTCCCATTAGAAAACCAGTATTTTAAAAAATATATCTTTCCAGTGCTTAAATGATCATTACTGCTTTTATTATGGCCTTTTACCACCACAAGTTAGTATTGTAGGGTTCCAATCCTTGGAAAATCTTTCCTCCAGTTGTATTCAATAGCTAACAAAAATATTTAAGCAGCTTCGTGACACCCTTAGTTAATACTTGTTTTTCATTACTGTTTTAAATAGCTCAGGCCAAACAGATTGTGTGTTAGTGCTGTGGATATTCAGTGTGGTAGGATACATAAAAATAAAGACAGTTCTCATGCTAAAGACCTTATGCTTTAAATACACCAAATATGTCCGCGTAACTATTCTTAAGGTGTGGCTATCTGTATGCACTTCATCACCCATAGAAATTATATATTAATTTTTAAAGAAGGATAGAGTTGTTTTAAGTCTGGAGTAAGAGTCGGGGGATAAAGCTGACTGGCAATTTAGTAAATACTGAGGAGCTAATTCTGCTACAGAGGCAAGCTAGAAATAGAAGCAGGAGTAAAAGTGTGGCTTTGAACTGCATTATATGAAAGCAGTAACAACAGGAACTTTGCAAGCTTGTGTGTACCTGTGAAAGCCCATATTTTTTTTTGATGCAACTTCTGCATTTTTTGAAACTGTGTGCCTCTAAGGTGGCATACAATGAAAATTTGATAGGTAATACATTATTATACAGTGAAGTGTTCAAATTTGCAGCTGGATCACTGCAAGCTGGTGTCAGCTTGTCAAGAGTAGTTCTTGCCTGGCAAGTCTGACCAAGAAATAGAGCCTCATTTTTCACCTAGGAGATGAAGTGTGGGAAATCATGATTTAACAATGAGAGGGAATTGTAAGTCCATACTAACTCTTTCAGTAATTTTCAGCTTCAAGAAAATGGGAATCTGGAAATGAACTTGATGACTTTTCTTTGTGTTTTGGCCAACTGTAATGATAAAGTCCAAATATTTGTGATCTGGCATGCTCGTACCCACAGCTAGGTCTTAGATCAATAAGAAAAGGATTATTTTTTCCAAGATTTTAATTTCTGTTTGTCCAGATAAGTGCTACAGAATTGCAGCTTGCTGTTACTGAAAAGAACAATCAAACCATAGTGGCTCTGTTCTGCCAAGCTGTTCTAATGAATACTGGAATACTGAAAATTAGACATTGTGTTTGTCAGCCTAAGATTAACAAAGTCGTTGATGAGTCTTTTTTTTTTTTTTAGTTCAAGTATGTAGTTTTACAAAAATGTATCTTTCTTAGTAAGATCTGCTCATAAAAGAGTAGTAAAATTATTCCTTTTAGGCTTTATTCCAGGCTCCCTTGATAGTGGAACAAGAGTACTGTGTGTTTTATTCAGGGAGCACAGGTTTGGTTAGTCCTGTTCTCACTCAACAGTCTGCAAAACACAGCAAGAAGGCTAGAGCTGCTCAGTGCTCGAGAACTTAATACAACCATAGTGTTGGTGTTACCCTGTGAGAGTTGCAATTTGCTGAAGTCCTATCTTCAGGTGATGACCTCTTCCTTTGCTGCCTGCTTCTTCCCTGGTATTCCTCTGGGCTACTGAAAGGTATTTTTTTCCTTGCACAGTACCTCCTAGAATTGGGAACTGTAAGATCATAGACTTAGGATGCATGGAGTAAAATTATGAAAATGATAGTTCTTTTCTAGGTGTTAGTCCATTTTTAAAGTGTCATTTATTTTTTTAGAGGAAGTATGCGGTCAAAATCACAGCTGGTCAAAATTTTTCCATTGGAAATCACTGACATGATGGAATTTGAAGCATTTCTTGGGGCTGTGTGTATTACCCTTAGACTTTTTGTCAAAAAGATGGCAGTCAAGAAGTCCGGATGGGCCTGCATAGTTTTCTGTCAGTCAGTTCAGGTGGACTTTTCTGCCTAGCTGGAGCAAGGAACACTTTGAGACATGTAAATTTTTCTGAGAGTTTGAAATTGTGGTTTCAACATACTTTTACTCAAAACTGCATCTGAAATGCAGCATGTTTCATAAACAGACTGTTTCTAAACGCTACAGTAAGGTCAGACTTGTTATGGTTTTGGAAGAAAGAAAACCATTTGCTGAGTGACCTAACCATTTCCTGCAGCACAAGGCCTTTCTTGTAGACCTTTTTTAAGTGTCAGTCAAGTCATTCTAGTGGGAACTGGGTGAAAATAAACCCATGTGTTGAAACTAATTTTGTAGCTCTCTGATGAGAGAAGAAGAAAGGATACAAAAAAGATTTAAAATGATTCTAAATAATATTTTCTTTCCTTTAGCTGTCTCCGTAATGAGGTACAGTGCATCATCATTTGGATTTGCTGTAAGTAGAGATACAATTTAAATATTCTTTACCACTTTTTTCCATGGGCTTTTTCTGAACTTGAAATACTGTATTTTTTCTTATTGTAAGTTAACGGCAAGGTGTGCAAAGTCAATGATGGATTAGAAAAAGTATTGTTGGAGCCATACCTCAGAAAGGGTAGTAGAGATACTTTCATTGTACTTTTTTGGTTTCCAACTACTAAGTCTTATGTTGGAGTTAATATCAGTGTTTATATCTCATCACAGATATTATTCACCAGATATGGCTTTCTTCTACAAAATCTCTCAGCTTAAGTTCTGTTGTTGAATTTGAGCCAGATTCTGAAGTTCCCTTCTGAACTTTGCATGACCCTTTTCCTACTGAAGTCTATGGTTGAACTCCTGTTGACTTTGGAATGACAGCTTTCCTCTCTAGTAGTTGCCATGACTTTTCTGATTAGTGGCAGAGCAAAAAATTTGTAAGGACAAGCAAAATGACTCATTTCAAATAATTTATCTTTCAAATTTGAAGGTTAGATTGACTCTGTAGAAAGTTTGACTTAAGGATGGAAGTTCTTACAGTGGGACAAGCCTGGGCTTTGGTGTTACCTGACATCATGTCTTCATTAACTGGAAATACAAACATGGCAATTTTGCTGATGATATAGAATAATATGAAACTGGGATATAGTGGGATTTTGAAAAAAACTTAGAATTTGCTTGGTTTGAAACAAAACCTTCTGTTGCAGAAAATTAGTGACTTTGCTGGGAAAAGGAATGCTTGGCAGGCATTTTCAAACCCTTTTTTTTTTTTTTTTGAATCTTTGCATAAGACTGGTATTTTAACTCTTGTGGTGCCACAGTGGCAGATTGTGGTGTTTTTTGTTTTTTTTTTTTTTCCTTCTCACAGGTGATGGATTACAAATAAAACGTTTTTAATCCCTTGATTGACTTCCTGAGCTCTGGAGTGTATCGTTGTGCAATAATACATGGCAAAAATGTGAAGATCAATTTAATAAATGTAAATCCTGCTTTCATTAAAATGATTTATTTGAAGCTGCTTTGTGCCTGTGCAGCAGGATAGTAAATACATTACTGTTAGTACAGGGCACATTTAATGGCCCACGAAACAATTGACTCTGTATCTCTTTCAGTTTGATGCTACCCTGGATGTTTTGTCATCAGCGATAGTTTTGTGGCGTTACAGCAACGCAGCTGCTGTGCATTCTGCACACAGGGAGTACATGTAAGTACACTTAATTACTTCTGGCTTTGGTAGAGGCTTGCAGAGCTTTTGCTGTCAAGCTGTGATGCTACAGATTCCAGAGCTTTGACAAAAAACATTTTGTCATGTCAGCAAGTATTCTTTCTTTTGCCAGCTTACTGTTTGGTCCCAAACATGCAGCCTTTCCTTAGGCAAACCTCCCTGTGATTGTGATTTTCAGTTTCTTTTTAGCCCAGATAGTAATTGTTAGGGCTTTGCAATTTTTTTTTTTCCCTTGCAGCATCTGTATCAAATGAACTGTATTTGCAATCTGTAATGGATTTGTAAATCTTTTATTTTGCATCTTGCTCCATTATTCTTCCTAGAGTATGTTTTTAACATTGATGCTTGTATTGTATTTGTGCTTCCCTTAACAAGATTGGAGTATGAACCTCTTCTCTTTGAATGTAAATCCCTTCAAGTGCTAGTGATAGTATTAGAAGTTGAGCAGAACATCTGATAAGATTGAGACTGTATTAGTGATATGATAGTAGGGTGACACAGTTTGTTATAACTGCTGTACAAAGAGAGAGAGAGACACACAGAGGGGACTATAACTTATCTTCATGGTCCTTTCCTAAAAACTAAGAAAACAATAAGCAGTATTTTCACATGCATTAACTCAGGCTCGTGCAACAGCTTGCCAGTGCTGTGAGTTCCTTTCTGGCAGGGCTCCATACATAACAGTTTGGAATAAAAGGCCATAGAAGATTGATGTGGCATTGATTCATAAAAATAAATCCAGAAATATGTGATTAAAATTAGTCTTCCTGCACAAATTCGGAGATCTTAACAGACATTTCCTGAGTATCTTGCTTTTGTGGGTGTCCACAGAGATTCCTCTCAACATTCAATTAACATATTTTTGAAATCTCCTTCTGTTGAGCTTTTTCAAGTGAATCTTTTAAAGTACTTTATAGAGAAAATAAATCCCAATACAAAAGAAGAATCAACATATCCCTATGGCTAAGCCAGTAAAGTGAACAAGCAAAGTAGCAAACATATTTTCCTGCTTTTTATGCTTGTTTTTAATTTGCTTTCATATAATCCCTCTGCTTTACATAAGGCTAAATTAAGTCAATGAATTACTTGCCATGCCCTCTAGTTGAAGACAGCTAAGGTTACATGATGAGATCAGTACTGAGTGAAAGTGTGTTACCATATGCTGGGAATATGAATCACCGCATAGGCAGTCTGGTTGTCCCTCCGTTTCTAGAATTGACAGGAGGATCATCATAGTACCGACAAATGAAGAGATGGTTGTGTCTCTTAAGGCAGTTCTTACTGTGTCAGATTTCTGAGGGAGGCACATTTCTAATTTCCTGTTGTGTTTAATCAATCTCTTGCTTGAAAGACTGCATGTGGTTATTTTTCCTCTATGCTGGGAAAATGTTGCATGACTCCTCCTGGCTGCTTGCTTACCTTGTAAACAATCTTTGTATCTTATGTGCCTAAAACTACTCCTGGTCTTTCACAGTCCTTGTTTTCTGTGTGCCAGTGCCTCGGTGGGGAAGTCTGCTCTTGGATTCCTAGACAGTTCGGTGCAAATTCATGTAGGTGCTTAGGTCATGCTGTGTATTATTCCTGTTTCTGTGTGCCAAGCCATACTTTGCCTTAGTGCAGGAGCCTGTGCAAAACGCTGGGTTTCTGCAAAAGCATTACTACTGTTTACCAGAGTAAGGTGTACCAGAGTGAATTCAGTTTAGTTCTTTATTTATAGGTCTGTCTTTTATTGATTTAAATACTACATTTGTCTGTGTATTCTAACATATCTGAAAATAACCTGAGTTACTTGACAAAAGCTAAGTGGAATTGCCAATCAATTATGTATTGCAAATTTATAAAACTTCCTGTTCCATAAACTTGACAGCAAGAGATTGATCCAAAATCTGTTGAAATCAGTGGAAAGCCTCTCATGGAAGGGCAATGTTAGATCCAGTCCTAACTGTTGGACATCGTTGAGAGAGAACGTAAGATAGAATGGAAAACAAAACCCCAGAAAAAGACACAGAAAGTACAGCTTGACTCATGATGTGCTATGAATTAAATACTTAGAATAAAATGCTAAGATGTAAAAGAACTGTGTAATCTGACTTAAGATATAGCCATATGGAAGTTAGAGATGCAACATTTCATGGGCTGGTACTCAGAATGAACAGTATAAAACTGCTTGCTGTGCCAAGTGCTGCTAAGCTGAACCAATGCATTTCCATTTGACTTCAGGGGAGTTGTAGTGCTGAAACTATCATGAAAATTTGTCCTGCTGAGTTTAACTCAATTTAACGGGTTTCATTTTTACTAGATTGATTTCTCTCATTTTCTGGGGCAAGATGAGAAGGTACTTTTTCAGTGTACATGTGACCAAAGTTACACAATGTACATCATTGTTGGCTCTCATGGTGGTTCACATGTAGTAACCGCAAAATATATTTTACCTTACCTTTACCGTTTGCCCTTCTTGAAAATTCTTTGATATTGATGGCCTGAAAAGCTAAAGCTGGCAGGCTTTTCAAGTCTTTTATTGATGAGAATTTTTCTTAAGTCGTTGTGAAAAGGTTTATATGGTTATGTTCAAGTTATGTCTTAAATTATGATGAAATTTTTATGCTTTATTTTTAAATATATCAAGTAGCTTTGAAAATTCAATGAATATTCACCAAGATCAGGTATAAACCACTGTAAGATTGTAGGCCATATGAGACACTGCTTGATTCTGCCTAGCTGGCTTATTAATGAAAGAGCATGTAGGAATGGGATGAATATTTGATATGTTTGTTACTGGTACTTTTTGGATAGTTTCGCACTTCACCATCTTTCTGTTTTGGCAGTCAAATAAACGGGGGTAAAAACACACTGCTGCATTTGCATGTACTTTAGAAGAGTGATTGAAAGAATTGCAGGTCTTGAGGCAATGCAAGAATTGGGAAGGACTACAGATATGTGGGGAGAGTGTCAGAGTACATAGTTCATGAGTGTTTGATTTGCTCAGTGTGATCTGCTGGGTTGCAAGTTAACATGCAGGAAACTTACAGCTGCTGAACAAGTCATCAACAAAGCGATGATCAAGAAATCCAAGAAAGAAAACAGTGCTGAAATAACTTCAGAAATAATTTTGAATCTCAAGGAAAGATGAAAATTTGACCAAAATAAAATTCTTGCAATTCCCTATTTTTGTCCATAAGAGGAAAAACTAAGGGGAAGGAATATACTCTGATGTAGCTGATAAACCAGAGACTGTAAAAATATAGCAGACCCACTACCTGTGCACTTTGGGCCAGGTACAGCTTATTACTTCATGGTAAGAGTTTTGTGCAGTGCTGTGCTGTAGAACGGCTGGGGTTGACAGGCACCTCTGGAGGTCGTCAGTCCAAACCCCTGCTCAAACCAGGGTCGATTAGAGCAGGTTGTCAGGTTAAAGGTCTGAATCCAATCTTCTTTTTTGTGGTTTGAACATTGAACAATCACCGAGCCATTCAAAATGTGCAAAGAAATCTGAATGGTCCCCCTTCCTGCTCTCCATAACCAGTGTACAAATATTCTTGAATATTCTTTAGTAAATCTTTAGCAACGTAATAGCTTATTGGACTGCTGAAGCAAATCTAAATTCTATTGAAGGAAGGAATTTATTGAAATTGATGTGGTAACAGTGGTTTTTCATGTGCATGAATAAACCCAATAAACAGAAGTAGAAGTAGTCTCTTAATAGAAGACTGAAGCATTAGGGACCTGGAAAAAGGTCTCATGAGAGGTTGAACTAGTAGCTAGCTATAGAGCCAAAGGGCAGCTCTTTGTTCTGTTTAAGTTCAGGAATGGAGGACTTGAACTGGAGTGCTGGAACTATGTGTGAGGAGAAAGTGAGAAATACCACTAAAAAGGGAAAGATTGGGAAAACAGAATAAGAAACTTCAGGCACACAGTCTTGTGAAAAAGCTGTGAAAGATAGAGCTTTTTTATGTATAGTTGGTTGCAAAGATCTCAAAACTATGAACAAAGGAAACATCTCTTGTTTGATTCCCTCTGTTCAGGAAACAGGACTTTGCTCATGATAAGTTGATAGAGTTAGTTGGCAACCTGCTCAGGTCAAACGGAATAAATGGAGTAGTGCTGCTTCTTAGGCTATAAAGCACTATCCCTGTTGTCACGTTACCGGACTACAATCTTGCATTTCTGTACAACACAGCACAGGACTCAGTATCTGCTTATGCCTGTAGGATCCATTGCTCCTAGGATGTTTTTGGCTACTGGGTTTTGTTTGAGCTTGTATGTTCAGTGCTGCAGAAACTAACTCTGTCTAGCATATTTAACATAGTGATTCTTGACAGTTGCAGCTGGTGTTTATTATATATTATTTTGTTGATGGTACCAAGTTAAATTCTGTGTTTCCCAAGAACCAGTCTGTCAACGTCTTTCTTAACCCAGTGCCAGAGTAAATAGGAAACCTTACTCATAATGTGCATTCTGGATTATGCCAAGAGGAGAAAGCTCGCATTTCTTTCGCTGTTTTGGTTTATTTTCTGTTTTGGGGTTGCTTTTTAAATTTTTTTTTGATTGCGTATTGCAGACTCCAGCTATTCTTTCCTTTTATTACTGTAATAAGAAAATGAAATTATGTCTTGGGCAAATGATTTCTAATGAACTTGTGATGCTCTATGTTGCCATGACACAATATGTAATGCATGCGGATGTGTCTTTTTTTTTTTTTTTTCTTATATTGGTGAAGCTGTCATCCAAAACATTGGCAGTAAAATTAAAACAACAAGAATTAGATAAGAGTCTACTGTGTGGCAGACAAGGGTGCAGATATCTGTCGTACTTCCACCTGCTGCTGAGAAAGCTTTTTGCCGGGAGAAAATAGTCATTCCTATCCTTTGTGGGGTGGCGTATGAATCTGGAGTGCTCGCTCTTTGTGTTCTTTGCCTGGAACAGTAGGTGGCTTCGGTTATTCTCTGCTCATGTATTGATTTTACCTATCTTTTCTCACCTTTATGCTAGATTTAGAAACAATGGATCAAGAATTGGGAAGGTCTTGCAGTCTTTGCGGCTTTGCAGTTAGACATTATCTAAAAACTTTGCTATGTATCTGTAACTTAACTTTCATCTCCATACATTATAGCTCAGCTGTGACGACTGGATCCGATACTGTCAGAATGCTGCACTCATTGGCCAAGTGAAAAATGCCTGCCCTGAGGATTTGATTCTTAGTAGGTTTTTAAATTATGGGGAGAAGGAACCAGTATTCTCATCTGTTTTGACATCCAGAAGAGCACAACTGTAAAAGCTTAATCCAAGAGTTTCTAACTCTGAGCTAAAAGCAACCTCTAAGAAAGATAATTGACTACTCCTCAGGGACGGAGTAAATAGGAAACCTGACTCATAATTAGAATGCTGGATGCAACAATTAGAAAATCTCTTACATCCTTCACTACCCTACCCCTATATTTAATTAAGCTCAATGATAAAGATGTACTTTTTATTTCTAATCTGTGTGTATATATATATATAGGTTCAGTTTATAAGTGCTCAGCATTGTACCTTCTTTCTGTCTGATGAAAGAAGAACCTGGTGGTGGTTCACTGGCGTTTTCAGTTGTAAGACAACTCTAGGAATCCCCTGTGTGGATATCTATATATATGGATTATCCATTACATAGGAATATGAAGTGAAGAAAGGAAGGAAAGAAGGATGTTCTGACCCTTTCCTAGGACTTCATGCACTAGGGGTGAAACTTATGGCTATGCTGCAATATGAGGATATGGGAATTCGGATATTTAAAAACATTTTATGAAGCATATTAATGGTATTAACAGCCTTTTTATAATACCCAATGACTACAGCATTACCAGTGGACCAATCCCTTTCTTGGTTGCTTGATAGCCTCCTGTGTATGTACTCTCTGTCAGTTATGTCTTCACAGAGTATGCCTTGCCTTCAGTTTTTGATTGTAAGTAGCCTCTTCAGGTAAACAGGGAAGTGCAGCAAGTAGGTGTATTAGTGTTTCAAATACTGCCACGAATCGGTGGATGTTTATCAAGCAGGAGGATACCGCTTTGAAGAGTTTTTCTTTTATAACCTTGAATCTTCTTAGACAGGTGACCTTCGGAGAAGCCTAGTCAAGTGATTAGAAACCCTTACCAGTTGCTTAGTTACCTTCTTTCTGGAATTTAGACTTAAGTAAACAGCGATAATAAAATCATCTGTACAACTCTGTGTATGGTAAGTAGACACCCACTCTGAATTGAATATACCCAAAGGTACTGTCCTTTACTGTGGATAAGTATCCATGTCTCTTACTTATGGATAAATATTCCTTTGATACCTTGTTCTCCTGCTCTTTACTTTCTGGTGCAATTCATTTTTGGAAGAGGAAATCAGATATGTACATGGTATCCTTCTTCAGTTGCTAGGGAAAAGTGCTGTGTTCATGAAGTGATACCTTAGTGCTTTGCACTACGTTTTCTCTTCAAATTGCAAATCTAGTTTTGCTTTATAGTCTCTCGTCCAGTTGCTTATGGCCGAGTCCAGGGCACTCCAGGGGCTTTCATCCTGCCAGTGATTTTTGCTTTGTGGGTGATCACTGGAATTGCCCTTTATTACTTTATTACTGCCCTGTGCAGATTCTGTAAAGAACCATCACCATCACCGCATTCTGCAGAGCCACGTCCGCTGGTAAAGGGAGCGGGCACGTCTGTGTGGCTGCTTGGCAAATGTGGGGAGTTAATGGTGATAAGTTTGCATAAAGACTTCTTTCTTGCTGAGAAAATGTGATGACAGACGAGACCCTAAGATGGAGTGAGCATCTGCTTCCAAAGTAATTGTAATCCTTTTTTCTCTCTTGCTTATGTTCAGATGACACTACTTGAGAATATTTACCCCAGGGCTTGGTCATGGGGAGCCTTATGGAGGTTATACTGAATATATGTGTATTACATTTAGGCATGCAATATGGGGATTGTGACATATCCTACTCTTACACCCAAGGCTTAAAAGAATTAGAAACCACCTTTTAAGGGAGGAAATTGCTGTCATCTTGCCAGGTTAGGTCTGGCTCTTGCTTCTTTTACTCTGATTCAAATAAGAGAGCATACTGATCTATATGGTTGCAGGGTGTATTCTCTCTTGGTTCACAGAATTAAAAACCCCCTAATTTTCAGTATTAGAACTGTATTTAAAATTTCATGTGCGGATTGGCGGTGCTGTACTGGTTAGCCCGACTAAATGAGCACTGTCTATTTAGGTAGTGTTGAATGAAAATAATCCTCTGGATTCAGACCCAACATATCAGTCACATTGAAAAAACTGTGGATAATTTTATCTGAGCCGTACATCTGAAAGAGACTTGAAGCACAGATGGCAAGAATCCACACCTACCCACAGTTCAGGGCAAACCTCTGTGGCTGGAGGAAAAACTCTTTTGTGATGAGTGAATGGAATAGCTAAGTGATCTGGAAAAATGTCAAATGAATGGAGATAGCCTACAAACTGCAAATTGCTAAGAACCTACCTCTGCAGCTTTTGTTTAGTTCTCAGCTACCATGAGTTGGTCCTCACGTGGCACATGCATGTCTCCTACCTGGTGGAGCACAGCATGAAGTTTGCAAAATAAGTGTTCACCTGTGCTTGAATATCTGCTTTATAGGAGGAGAAATGTAGTTTCTTTTTAACCACACTGAAAATTTCTAAACCACTCTTTCTTCTGAAATATTTAGCTGAAATACTACATTCAGGTACAGTGCTAGATACAAGTTTTAGAGGTGCTTCATTAGGCTGACTTATCAAACTGCTTCATTTCTGCGTAAATCGATTATCCCACATTCAGGCAAAAGTGAAGCAGTTACAAACTTTGCTCTTACCCAGGCAGAAATGCATGTATACATACATTTATGCACGCACACACGCAAAATCCTCACATGTAGAATTTATATTAAATATGAAATAGCAAATGTATATATTTATACATTCTAAAATCTGTTTCTAAAAGTGTGGCATCTGTAGACTTGGCAATGATTTTACTGGAGCTAGATCCAAAATCTATTTAATTTATGAAAGCCTTTCCTTTTACTTCACTGGTAGTTGATTAGGCAGTATTTGTTTATATTGCCTAGTATTTACACATAGAGAGATATATGTGAAATCAGGGATATGGTGGTGTTCTGTACTGGAATTCGATAATCACCATAAAAATGAATATTACAGAAATTCTCCAAAGGCTTTAATTTCCAGCTTCAGGGAAATGACAGAATCTCTGATCACCTGCTACAAGGCTAGGAGCAGAGATCAGCTCTTCACAAGCCGGGAGGGTGGTCATAAGGCAGGTGTACCATAAGTGCAACTGTACAGTCTGTGCAGCCCAGGAACTAGAAAATAGGTCATAAGAATTTTCAAAATCTCTGAGTTGTAGAAATGTCTGTTAACTTTTATTGGCAGATATTTAATACCTGGAGAATCAAATCATCTATGGAACTGCATGATTTTAAAGGATGTAAATACCTTGTTCTGCAATGACTAGTTGAACTCCTGAGGATAATAAAAATTTTAGAAGGCCTATAACATTATCAATGTGAAATGGATCTCTAACATAGCTAATCAGAGTCTCAGACATAAACAGCATTTTCCCCCTCGTGTTCTTTAAGAAGGGATTAGACCATGTGATAACACAGTATATTTTTTTAATGTAATAATTGAGAAGTTGACTTTCAGTGATTATTTGGACTATTACTTGAATTCTCTTTATTTTGTAATCTGGTTTTGTTTTTGTTTTGTTTTTTTTTATGGTGAGAAAGAGGAGTAGCTGTAATGATGCTGATCTGGATTCTTGCAGTTGGAGGTGGATTATGGAACATGTGCGATGAGCAGCGAGCCCACTTCATTCCTTTTAAAGTGCATCTTAAAGCAACTCTGTTCCATCTTCACCCAGCAACAGGCAGGTGCAAATACTCTGAACAGCTCTGATTCTGTACAGTTTGGTGTCCAAGCCCTCCTCAGTAACTAAACCTGATAATAGAGTAAGCTACACTGCAAACATAAACAAGCGATATAACTATCTAATTGGACACAAGGAAGCTTAAGATTAGCCAGTAGAGCATGACAAAGAAGCAGGAATCCCAAGACTGAGGCTGATATTGCATCTTTTGCCTGCATATTACAGTAATATGCCACAGTGGCTAGTAATTGTTCTTTTTAGAGTAAGCCCTTTAATGAGTTTAAGAGGTGGAGTTTACAGTCTTCACAGTTGTGGATGTCACCCTAATGAAAAATGTGGCTAGAATAATCTCTGCAATATTGCAGAATAAGTAGCAAGGAACAAATGTTAGTGAAGAGCTGCACTGTAATTTTAATGCCTCTTTTTAAAATAATGGGCGGCAGACCTGTGCTGTGGCAGTGTGCGGTAGACTGAAGAGGCCTTTTCTTGCCATAGAGATACGGTACCCAACCCTAGAGATTTCGCTGTCACCTGCCCCTGCTGTGTCTGGGGTGTGTGCAGGGGCTGCTATTGCTGTGCAGGCAGACATTCCTAGCACAGCTGCCTAGGCCTCTCCCCTGCTTCTTTACATATACTTCCTTGGTGACAGGAATGGTCCTTGCTTGATTCCTCCCATTCCTCACTTGTGTGACAGCAGATTAGAATGTGTAGATAGCAAATGGAGGCTGCTGGGGAGGAGACGGTAGCTGTGAGGAGTAGAAAAGCTGTGGGTCTCAGAAGGACATGAAGTTAAGATCAAGGGAAGAGAAAAGCCAAGAGAGACTCACGTCTCCAACATCCCCAGCCGTCCCTTGGCAACCCAAATGACTGCAAGGCAGAACACATGCTTTCAGCCCCATCCTTCTGAAACATCCTCTGACTTTTCCCCTTTCTATATTCTTTGTCCACTGACTTAGTTCTGAGTCCTCTTCCATTTTCCCTGCCGTGCTCCACTTCATCCCCATCATCCAGAACCCACTGGTTTGCCACCAGAAAATGATTTGTTGGTGACCAAAACCTGAGCTTTTTCTTCCTGACTTCTCACCCTTTCAGTATCAGTATTCAGTTTTGCCTATGCTTGAGAAATCTTGGGCTGTCTGTGCCTGGGATTTTGTACTTGACTACTGTAATCAGACTGTAAGAGTTGCCATAATACAAATATTAAAGTAGGCCTAGCTTTGTTTAAATAGGCTGACTGCCTCTCATCTAGAAGGAATGTGGTGTAGATTATTGCAAACTACAAGTTAATAATGAAAGAGCATTCACAGAATGTAATTTGTCTTTCGTTATGGGAAGAAAGAATGAAAACAAGAGTATCAGCAAAATGAATTGATACAAAAGGGTTTCTGTCATGTGCGGCTAGATGCAGGAGACAATTGAGAAAAATGTATATAGAGATGCAGAATTAGGAAGTGAATGAATACTGTATGCCCCCCAAATTTTCCTAATTCCTGACAGAGCAAAAACCTCTTGGGCAATTGCTTTGTGTGTTGTGCCATATGACTTCCTCTGAATGATTCCATACCTGATATTCACTCTGTCACCCACTAACACTCAAATCCTTTCAAATCACAGGGAAACAGGAATTGGCACATTTATAGTTTTTATTAAATTTATTACTTTTATAATTTATTTTTTTTTCTTACTTCAAACTCCAGAGGCTTCATTAGTGGGTTTATTCAGAGATTAAATCCTGTATCCATCATAAAACTGATTTGCTCAGCTTTGCTGAAAAAGCTCACATTACTCCTGGGCTTAGAGCTCATATTGCTCTTATTGGCCTGCAGCTCATTTTAATGCTAAGTTACAGTTCCTTGCAAAGTAATAGTTTTAACACTATCTCTTCACTCCAGTGGTGAAAACAGCCTGTAGAGATTTTAACATTTCCTTTTCTGTGGGCTATTAGGAGCTATTAGTGCTGAAAGATCTTGACAGAGCCTGCAGAGAGAGACTTTGTGAATAAAAATTCATAGGATCGTAGGATAATTCAGGTTGGAAAGGGCCTCAGGAGGTCTCTAGCCCAGGCTGTTGCTCAAAGCAGAGTCAGCTGTGAGATCGGAATAGCTTACGTAGAACTTTATCCAGTCAGGTCTTGAAAACTTCCAAGGATGGAGACTGCAACCTCTCTGGGCAAAGTGTTCCACTATTCCCATGGTAGAAAACTCATTTCTCTTAGAAAAATATATCATGGTGAGATTTGTAACAACCACGAAAACATAGAATTTAAATAAACTGGAGTAAACAGGCTCTTGGAAGGTAACGGAATTGTATGTAGGAATTAGGAGTGTTATCTTTTATTTATTGTATTGTAGCTGCAAGAGAATTGGATGAGGAACCGAAGCTTGTTTTGATGGCAGCTCTGCAAATGTGAGAATACAGTTTCTGCCTCAAGTATATTAATATAAACACTAGTGGTTTATAATGACTCTTCTCACAGTTGTCTTTGTCACGTTTACCTCTATAGCTCTGCTGAAATTAAAATGTTTTCCGTGAACAAGGTAAGCGATGTTTTCAATGAATAAGGTAAGTAATCTTGGTACAAGAAAGAAATTTTTTACAGTGAGAAGAGTCAATCACTGGAACAACTTCCCCAGGGATGTGGCAGAGCCCTCATCGCGAGAGGTTTTCAAGATGTGATTGGACAGGGTGCTAGATAATCACATCTAGGCTCCCTTTCCTGTGAAACGTTGGACCAGATGATTTTTTGAGGTCCTTTCCAACCTGGCCTGTTCTATAGTTCTGTGAGGTTCTTTACACTGGCAAAAGTAATAAAAAAACCAAATAACCCACGTAATCAAAAAAGATCAAGCAATCTGAGGTACAGCAATGAATAAAAAAGGTGGGAGAGTAGCACAGTATTTGACAAGAAGGTTAGATTTTTAACATTGCATTTTAGATGTAGCATATGTTAGCAAAAGTGGGAAGTAATAGACTGCTACTGACAATCTTGTTTTATTCCACAGGGTATCATCACATTTCAGGGACTGTTTTAATGAACTTGAAGTGTGGTGGTAAAATAGGTTCCAGGATGTAACAGGCATACTACCAAGTACGTGAGACCCCTTTCCCTTTCCACTGCCCCAAAACAACTATCTCCGAGAGCTGCTAAGGGAAAGTTAATGCTTTTTTGCAATTGTATTTGTATGCATCAGTAATTTTTTCTGAATCCTTAATTCTGTTGCACCACCTTTGCTGCATATGAGAGCAGATTGACTTGAGAGGAGTAATTACCAAGAGCTTCATTACGAACCCTTGTTGGTACTGTGTCACTGTATTCCATTTGCCGGAAAGATAGCAGGATCATAATTAAGACGGGAAGCCTCTTGCAGTAGCTGTTTTATAGCAGTCAATTGATAGGAGGAAAAATCTGCATCAGTCACCCTTGTGTAGCTTACTCCAGGTCTCTTTTCAGGTAGTATACAGCAGAGCCTGTCACTGGGCGTATATTTGTAACTTTGTTATTATTATCTATTTATTTTTTACAAAATGTTACAAAACAAGTAGCTCAGAGTCTAAGTCTGCAGTCTTCAGGCTGACTGTTACTTACGTGGAAGAGCAGTCCTTTTGGCTGGAATGGGTCAACTCATGCAAAGAGTAGTCAGTGTGGTAAAACCCATGCTAAAGGTAAAATTGCTTTACTGTATTGAAGATTAATCACCATAGAGATCTGGGTGAAATTGGTCTTTAGTTCTTTATGATGGAAATGTTACAGAATTTTAGTCTTATCACTGCCTGTAGGGAATGGTAACAAATAATTGCAAATGAAGGACAGAATTGAGGATAAATCCCTGAGTTAGGTTAGGCTGTTTTGTGGTGTCTGCTTGATGCAAATGAATGGAATAATTGGTCTTTTTCTCCTTAAGAAATTAATTTTGTAATAAAAGAGGAAAAAAACGTTAACTTACTAATAGCAGCTTGAAAATTGACAGTTTGTGGAGATGGAACCCCCTGAATCTCAGTACTTTTCAAAGCTACTTGCTTAAAAGCCACTAACTTAATCAAAACATTTTTACTTTGCATAAGGGAAAGACTATCGGGTGCTTACAGTGATAGATTCCCTTTTCTGTTTTCCTTATGAGTTGTGAGAATTTGTCATCAAAATGAAGAATTGGGTCTATTAGAGCTCCATACAGGGAATGTGCTGTGGAAAAGATGAGGTGGCAGCTGTATGTCATGTCATACAGTTACACTGGTCTTATTTTGGTGGGTGTGAGCGCAAATATCCAGGACTGGTGTAATGCAAAATGGATTTTTATAGGGTTGCATTAATATAAATGGGTTGTATATAGGTTATAGCACTGCTTTCAGAAGAATGTCTTTTGGAAATTGTTGAGTTGTAGCACACTCAGAACCAAGCTTTAGACTGGAGACATGAGTTTAGCTGTTAGGATTTAGACATAATAATGTTTCTGAATTCCACTAGAAGTGAACTAGCAGTAACTGAAGCTCAAAAGCTGTGTAAAGTCTTTGACAGTTTTGACGGTCCAAATAATTTCATTCTCTATGCCTGAGGCTGCAGTACAACTGATTTAACAGTATGTTTCATCTGTGACAAGTTTTATATTGAAAAGTTGACAAAATCAATGATTTAATTTTTTAATACAGTTGATTATACTTTATATTATCTTATAGTTAATATACTTTATATTATCTTCTGGATTTTCAGATAGAAATACTGCATCAAAAACACATAAATAAGTACCTTCGGCAGATCATGATCTGCTACCAAAACCTACAGCAAACTAAAGAAGACTTGGTGGTTTCATGGTTAAAATTGTAATATTAAATTCTCTTTACTGACAACTTAATGATATCGTTTTAATTACTCTTACTTTCCAAGTGCCATTGCTCTAAGAAAAAAATCTTTGGAAATTTGAGCTTTAGTTGACTTGAAAGTTGATTATTACCTGGATATCAGAGCGATGCCCTCACCTTGTCCTTTCTGAATTAGTCTATTATTCTTTAAACTGTACTGAATTGTGAAAGAATCCAGAAAGCTTATTGTTTCTGAAAATCAAATAATGGTTTTCCATTATGTTTTAAAATGTTTTGACTGAATTGTCTCTGTTCCTCTTCCTTTTAAGAAGCAATATAGTACAAGGAACTGAGAAATTTCAGATTCATGCATACTTCATTAGATCTTTTTCTGTTGCCTGTCAAACCTGTAGTGGTCAGTTATTTTGCATTATAGATCAATTATATCTCTAATGTTGTAGTGGATATTTAGTGGAAAGCTCTTATGCTAACTCACATAGAAATGGCTATAAAATAAGTACATGATCTCCAATAGCTGCTGGAGGTGTAAGTGGTACTGTTGGCATATGACATGTGGAGACATGTTCATCATGGCTGTTGCCAGACGGAGAGTACCCTCATGTCTTAACAAGAAGTTAGCAATGTTCTGGAATATGAGGGCATTAGGTGGGCTACCAGTTACTCCACAGTGTCTGAATTGCTGACAGTGATCATGGGGGAGCTGGAGATTGAGAAGCATTTATTACGCTATGGTGATTCCAAGCCAGGTGTCTGTAAAATCTTCACTAGGCTTTCAGTCAAACCTCACTTCTGTATAACTCCTCTTTCACTAATTTTTATGGGTACTTCTGAGTTGACTTGATCTTGTTTAGAAATGGCAGTTGGCTCATCTAATTTAATTGAATGTTATTAATGAAATTGCATTTGCCAACAACCTTGGCACTAACACCCTTTGTGTGCAGTTGGAAACAATATTTAGTTACAAAGCAGTTGAGTAATTGTTAGCAGATGGAAGTTAGCAGGCTTGTGTTAAAGTTTTCGTTGTCTAATGGCTTGAAAATAAAGCAAGCTTATAATAACCAATTACCGTTTGTTTATTATGTACTACAGTTAAAATTTCAGATTAATTTTTGGAGATTTCTTATTTTGTACATTTGTAGTTAAATTTTGCATGATTTGCAGTCTAGATAGAAATTATTTTTCTGGCAAATGAGATTGAAAGAAAACACTATGCAATATTTTGTTCTAGTGGTTTTGCAGATAGATTGATACACTCAAGAAGACAAGAAACATGTATTTTTGCACGTAAAGTACTATGCCATTACTCATAAATTTTGCATGGCTGTGGATTCCAAAAGCCAACATGTAAAGGAGAAGATGGGCTTGCTAAATGTGAAGACTGAATGCTGATTCAAATCTCAGACTGCATTTCTGTGTGCTATTAATACCCTTGTCACTGTTATTAACAGCTTCCTTTTTTCTTTCTACTTTTAGCTATTTCTGCTTAAGTAGGTGTATGGGAATTGTTTTGACACAGTAAAAGTGATCTGGGGAATAAGAAGCAGCTCAAGATTGCTGAAGTCATTACTTATCTGCTGGCATAGGCAAAGATGCTAAATATTTGCTGTTAAGCTTGGGCAGTTGGAGAGTATTCAGAGATAACCCCAAACTCTCCAACACAGGTGAGAACTGAATCCAGCCAGTGGTCAGGGCAAGTGCTGGTTCCCTGGACACTTTAGACTTGTGCCAGCAAGGCTCCTGGGAGACCCTTAGGGAATGTTTGCCTGTCTTCCTCAGAAGATACGTGCAGGGAATAGAAAGTATGCTAAGGGAAGATGATGGTGCTTCGCTGTCTCCCCTTTCCCATACTCTCAATATTCAACAATACATATTGGCACGAGGAAATTTAATTGGTTGTTTCCAACTCACGGATTTGTGGCTATGTTGGTTTAAGCCTGCTGGGAATGTTAGAAAAGCTTTTCTTTCAGTGCTGCTTTCAGATGAAATGTCAGTATATTCTTGCCTGAAGTGTATGTATCTTACGTCAACCTGTCACTGGCTCAGCAAATGGCCTTGGGCAAGTCAGCCAATTTTTGTGGACCAATTCTGTGTTCAAGTTACCCAATGCCTGCATTTGTCCCAGGTAAATGAGCAGAACTTTTAGCATATGTTTTTGTACCTCATCTAAAGAATAAAATAATCATTACCACAATCTATTGTGAAGGATTTTGCAGTATAAGCTTCTTAGGTTATGGCAGTGCTAAATATTACAGAAGTAATACATAAAGGTGGTACTGAAAAGTTTTGAGTTTGACAAAAGTTGGTCAAGAGGCTCTGGACAGATCTCTGTGTGATGATCCGTTCAGATAGAGTGAAGCTGCAAATCTCTGAAAAGAATCTATTGCAGAACAGGGACCTGCTCGCAAATACGCAATGGAAAATGGAAAGACCTTGAATTTTCAATTTTACTCATTCTTTTTGGGACCTGAACTTTCCTCCCATCCATATTACCATTTAATGATCACCTTTCGCTGCAGGATTGGAGAGAATCCAACCTGTGAGTTTCTTCCTCTGTCACAGATGATGGGCCAGATTTTTGTCCTTGTATTTGAGTCTAGGGGAAGGACTCTAGGGTAATCAGACTGTCACAAACCTTTTCTGCCTACTTTTTACAATAAGTTATGTTTAACAAGAATGAGGGCTGTGTTGCAATTTACTCCAAAGGAGTTGAACGTCTCTCTTAAAATCAGTGTGGCAGAGTTTTGCCTACCTGAGACAAGTACCTCACCTAGCATATCACTCTGTTGCTAGGAGGGATGCTAGCCTCTGCATTGTCTGTACTCCTCTGCAGAAGGGCAGCCCCCTTACTGAGGACTTGTCTGTAGGATTACATGGATTGTCCACAGCGTGGTTTAGTGTTGCTTGTGTTGGGGAATAAAATGACCAACTACTCACCTGCAGCATTGCTGCAGCTGCGTATTCTGATCTAGGCAGAGCAATGCCAGTTCAACTGCAGTCTCTAGATTGAGTTTGATGTGAACATTACATGTGCTGCCAACCACCAGATGGCCTGATGTCCGAGTTGTTGAAAATAGTAGCATGCTACTGGTATAATTTATAGCATCCATAAGCTGAGCTAACAGATAGGTACAAATGATGAATAACAAACAAAGGAAATACAATTTTTGAAGAAAAAAAATGTACATATAGATATAACTTCTTTACTATTTCATGCTTTAAACATTAAAATTGCTCTTACTGTGTATCTCTCTATAGTAATAGAATTTTATATGATGAACTCTTAGTAAAATGGAGTTATGGATATATCAATACTGTAATAGACTGGCTATTATTTTTTGTGTGGAGGAAATCAAAACCTTATATCCTGTAGTATTTCACGGCAAGAGGAACTCCAGCTCAGAGTAGTGCTGGTCTGTATGTTTGAACAAAAGCAAGAGTTTTCTTTTTTACTGTGAAGTTCTGGGTGTGCATTATGTGCTTTGTAAGCCTCATTGTGCCTGTGTCCTATAGAAAACTTAATTATTCTGTGTTACTTTATCCTCTCTTCATTAAACCATTTGTTTGCTTTTTATAAGGCTGGGTTGTAGACTCTGGAGAGCAGGAATAGAGAGTCTAATTCTGCACAGCATCTAGTCTGATGATACTCTGATCCTTATTTGGGTATTGAGGAACCCCTGGACAGCCTATGAAATGCTGCACCTAACCTGCTGATTTTTTTTTTTTTTTTAATATCTGCATTTAAAATCTTTTTCCTTGGAGGTTTGGGGTGGAAACAGATGTTTCAGGTTCTCTTATGCTACTGACCAGATTCACCAAACATCTGTCCTAGTTTGGTAAAGAGAATGAAGTACCCTTGATTATTTCTAATGCAAGATCTTAGCAAAGCAAACAAAAAGAAACAGAACTCTAGAGGACTCTCTGATAAATCATAAGGAGCAGAATCACAGAATCATAGAACGATTTGGTTGGAAGGGACCTTAAAGACCACCTAGTTCCAACCCCCCTGCCATGGGCAGGGACACCTTCCACCAGACCAGGTTGCTCAAAGCCCCATCCAACCTGGCCTTGAACACTTCCAGGGATGGGGCATCCACAGCTTCTCTGGGCAACCTAGTCTAGTGCCTCACTACCCTCATGGTGAAGAAGAGACATGTCTTTCTCTCTCACTCTGAAGCATCATCTGGCCTGCTCTGTCTTCTCACATATAATCCAAATTTTAAGAGCTGGAGAGGAACTGAGCATTTCTTTTCTTTAATTCAAGTTTCTATCTGTAGCTCCTTAAGATTTTTTTTATCATTAATATTCTGCCTGTGTGTTATCCTTCAGCAGTGGGAGAGTTGACAACTCCAAATAAGTTCTTAACATTTCTCTTTATTTTTCTCTTCTTTTTCCCAGAGCTTGTGTTATCTTGGGTGTCATATTCCTCCTGTCATCTATATGTATTGTGATCAAAGCCATCCATGATCTTGCGAAGAAGGTGCTTCCAGAAGTGGTAAGGTGATTCATTTCCTTTAAAATGTTCTCTTTGTCCCCTACACTGCCAGTGAGACAGAGAAAGGCCAGCGTCCCCTTTCAACAAGCCCCGTTGAACTCGGCGAAGCTGTAGCAGGTGCATTTCCTGCCTGGCTACACGTACTGGTCCTAGTCTTCAAGCAGTATTTTTTCCTGATGTGATGGAGTCTAGTCTTTATGGGTTTTTATAGGCTTGACGCCATCTCTTCCTCTCCATGGTTACCTTTATGGGCCAAATCTTTCTCAGCATAATCACTTAAAGCTTTTATATAGACTGTAGGAGTTCACTTACAGAGAGGAGGTCTCTCTGGGTTTAATGAAAGTAGTAGAATTTTATGAGAAGAACGATTCCACAGTTTACTACTCCAATGGCTTCAGTATTTTATTTTTAATGTCAAAAAAATGTATTTTTGGATTGTATTTTTTTGTTTTCCAGCTCTTGCCTCCAATTCCAGAGCCATGTACGAGTATCAGGAATGAAACAGGTGAGGGGAGCATGCTGGGTGAAAGAGCTGGCTTTTCAACTGGCTCACCATGGAGCATCACAAAGGGCTTTTCTCGTGCTCTCTGCTTTCTTTTGGTTATGAAAGCCAGCCCGTACCTGGCCTATAGAGCAGCTTTCCCCAGCAGCCTTTCTCTCAGCTCTGCTCTGTCCTGTCCTGCCTGCTTCCTTTCAGTACTGGGTATTAACTTCCCTGAGCTCTACTCATCCAAACCAGCTACTCACTGGGAGAGCCATTTGGCAATAGTTCCACTCCCAGAAGGTTCTTCCCAATGTGCTCAAACAAAATGAGGCTTCAGTTCAGTTGCTGTATACATGACCTGACTTGGACCTTTTGCATTTAGCCTTCGTGAAGTTTGGTCTATTTGTAAGTGCGTGCAGATTTTTGCATTCGGGCTTCACCCTGCCATGTATTATTCTCAACACATCACTAGAGAGAAACCTAAACTCCTCAATTTCAATGAGGAGATGGAGGCAGAGCTGGAAAAAAAAAGCCCAAATGGAATTTCAACTTCTTAGTCACTGTTAGCAGTGCAGATGACCCACTGGGTCCTGTGCTCTCATGGAAACTTCCAAGAAACTGGGCAGCTACAGAAACTTATTTTCAGTACTTTAGCGAAATTTGGGCAAAGATGAGTAGCGTAACAAAAGCCTATGAACTAATGCATTACTGAAGCCAGGCGCATTGTTTGGCTGCAGGTGATTCATGTTCTCTTTGCATTTTACTTTTCCTCTTTTCCCATCTTCATAATTTACTGCCTCCTCAGCTCTGCCAGCATAATAGCACACGTAGTTGTTCACCAGCCTGGTTCTGTCAAAATGATCGAGGTTAACTTGAACACTTTTAATAGTCAGTTCTTAAACTCAACCAAAACATTTTGACAGAACTGGGTTAGGAAGTGAGCATGGATGCCATTGTGCCAGTAAGGCTGAAGGAGATCCTGGTACGGGTGAGGGGAGACCCTACAGTGATGCCCAGCTGAAGGACAACCTGAACTTGGCTGTACCCAGGCAGTGCATCTGGCTACAGTTTGATTCCTGTTTAGTGGAAGAATGAAATAAGTAGCCTTGACTGAAGCAGAAGTAAGATGGGAGGCTGCAATAATAATTAAAGCACCCATTTGGTGAATTTATGGTAGCGTAGATCAGATAAATTTGGATGTCTCAGTCTAATTCATTGTGGGCAAATGCCCTAATAATTCCAATAGTAGGAACAAAAGTTTTAAAGGTGTGTCCTCTATATCTCAGTCTTCCATCACTACAGGTGAGGGCTCTGTTTCTTACACAGGGAAAAATGTCCCCTATTTGCAGCATCAGAGGTATTTCTGACTTGTAGACATGTCGTACTTCCTTATTTTTAATTTTTGAAATACATTTACAGCAGGAAAAACATAGGAAATCAGAGCTACAGAAAGGTATCCCTGAAGAGAAGATCCCATTACATTTCAAGTGTCCTGTAAGAATTAATTTGTACTGATCCCTTTTGTCACAGACTGCCTTGGATTCAGAGTTTGGCACGCTAAAACTGTATCAAGTAGGTAAAAGTTAGGGTGGAAACTGCTTACATTTGACACAGTATCAGGATGAATAGATAATTTTGTTCCTGTGACACTGGGCTGACTGTTCTCGCTCATTTAGGCGCTCAAGTAGTATCAACAATTTGAAAGATGTATCTGGCAGGGTACGGCCTGTGGCTGACTAGTGGCAGGGTAAAAGCCACAGGCACACATGTAAAGGATTTTCATACCTTGCAATTCTGCCTGGAAAGTAGGTTAGAACAAGGGATGAAAAAAAGATGGTACTTCTGTGTCTTTTAAATGACATAGCAAGGATTCTCATTTCAAAGTCTTTCAGTACATCTCACTGTCGGAAACTGATTCAGTAAGGGTTGCATGATAGGTGAAATATCTCTATGTAAACTAAGAGTAACACTGAAAAATGAGGAGACCAAGAGAACAGTGTTACTGCTGCAAGTCATGACCAGTGAGACATTATGCCTAAGAGTTGCTACATTAAAAATAACTGAGGGAAAAGGATGCTGTTTAATAGAAACCTTTTCAGTTGCTCTAACTGCGCCTGAATCTGAGGCTGGTTTTCCGTTTGTGTAATGCTCCCTTAGCTGCTCTGTGTCTCAGCAGAAATAGTCATTCTTCCCAGTTGTTTGGGGCTTTGTTGATAGACTTTGTTATCAGCTAATCTACAGCTGCCCAGGCAATATCATTAGCATCTTAGCATAGTGGAAATCTGCTCAAATTAAATCAGTAAGAGGAAGAAGTTTCTGCCTCTACTCTTTTATCTAGAGTGCCGTCTTCTACTTCTTGGACCACCAATGAACTAGTTGCTAATGATGCTAATTTCTGTAATATCTTATCATGTAATTTAGCTATAATGTATGGATGTATATGGAAAAATAATAGACCAGTGTTTTCTGCTAATGGCTTTTTGCATAGCAGTGAAGTAACCAGTTCTGCATCAAAATAATAACCCAAAATATTTTCTGATGGTGAGTTCTGTATTACTGGGATTTCATATTAATGTGCTACCCTGATACCAGGGAGGTATCCTTGTGGTGTGAGCAAGAACAGAACATTAAGACCGAGGAAAGGCAGTGTAACTCCACTGGTGTCCCAAACTGGTATAAAACTAGGGTGAAGAACTCTGCACTAGATTAGGAGGACATATGCTTCAACATAAGTTTCACATTTGAGTCATAGTGGCATAATTTTTTTTGTATGGTTTACGTCTTTATTAGTCTGTCTTGAAGCAAAGGTTGTTAAGATGTGGGTACTTTTCAAAGTGTCTTGTGAAATTTTAGATGTGTGACTTCAATTTTAGGGGAGATGGTGTGTCTGAAACCCAAGTGGAAAACGTTGCTTTTGGTGTTCAGATGCTGAACACAAAGCTAGTATTGTCAGTCTCGAAGACAGAAATGGCTTGGAATGTGTTGCTGTACTGTTCATGGCGAATTCAAGATTAACATAATGTTAGTGCAGAGCAACATGACTGACTGCTTCGTTCTCGGAACTATAAAGTCTCTTTTTACATCTTAGTTTGTGGTAAACCTCAGTGACTTTGTCAGAGTTTAAAACTGGGAGCAGTTATAATTTCTCTGAGTTCATTTTAATTTGCATAAGTTCTGGAGAAAATAGTATGATATGGACAAGTTTGAGAAATGAAACATCAAGCAATTAAGTATCTGCTTGCTAATTGTAAGGTGCTAGGATTAAAGTCTTAAAAGCATAGTTAGTTACTTCCAAACAATTCTGGATCAATTATACAAAGTTCTTTGTATTTTTTGTTGCATATAAGATCCATCAGTTACATATCTGTCAGCTCTTAATATGCATGTAACAAGATATTTCCTTGGAAAGAATTTGAGATCTTTAATGTAGAGATTCTGTTGTCCTTGAAGTAGATCTCAGAAGAGGTTTTTTTTTTGTGAAAATGCTACCAATAAGAAAGGATATAAAATTCACATGACTAAGAAATAATTTTAAATGCTTTTTCAAGTGTTTTGGACACACATTTTCTTTAGGAGTCTTCAGTATTGTTGTCATTTCATATGATGGTTTCAGATGATCCTTACCGGGATTTGGAGAACCAAAAGAAGCATGACAGGTTTACACATTAATGGTATTTCGAGCTCGACTACCCCATCCTGTAAGGGGCTTAAATGTCCACAGTTTCTTGTTAGACTTCAGAGAGGAGCTACTTAATTTACAGGACAGGAGCTCAGGTTTAGCTCAGTCAGGCATTTTTCTGTCACCTATTTGAATTCTCTTTTATTCCATGCCGAGTGTAACTTTGAAACACTGAACGACAGCACTCCTGATCTGCACTGGCATAGAAGAGAGGACAATTAGAAATGCAAAAAATCAGGAGCTCTTAGTAGTGCTTCTGCCTTTCTTTTCTGCTTTTTGTTAGTTTTACCTCTTTCTCTGTGTTAAGTAAAAATAAATAATAGGTAGTGTATGTCACTACACATAGTTTCAGCACAGGCAACGATTTTTGTAATTTTGACTCCTGGTGGTGTGTGTGTTTTCTATATGCAACAGCAACCATGGCCATACTGGGTCAGGCTAAAGGCCCATCTTAGTCATCACTGACTTTCTTTGTAGCTTTCTTTTTAGTTTTATCTCCATTTTTAGATGAGGAAGCCTGAAGAGCCCACAGGATTCAAGGTATAGAGGTCACCAGGGATTTATACAATATGTTCATTTTTGCAAATTGCTATTGAGCACTGACTAGATATTTTTACAGAACTTTAACTGTAGACTCCATCTCCTACAGTTAACAGCAAGTTCAGAAACTGTCACTATTAGGTAAGTTGAGGGTTTTCCCTGTGCACAGTACTTTGTATTTATATTATAATTAAAAAGAAGCCTGCCCTGAAAAATGACATTCTGTGTCAGGAGAGTTGGCCAATGAATTAATTATACACTTACTATACAATTCTGTATTTGTATTAATTATACACGTATTACTATCATGGGGAAAAGTTACTTTTCGAGTAATTGAGATATATGTTAATCCTCAGGGTTCAAAATACAGTCCCTTGTGCTACCGTTTTCAATATTTGCAATGTAGAGCAGTCTTTTCCAACAACTGATCCATAGAATTGTATTGCTTATTGTGTTTTTAAAGGAATTAATTAATGAAGTCATGAATTACAGGGTTGAGGATAAGGTAGATGTAGGAGAAATATTGCAACTGAAAGGATCTATTTGTCCAAAAAGTCTGGAAACCTCCAATATTGAATATGTGTGGTGAGAAGTCTAATGGATTTTTTTCTGCCACATTTTTGAGGCTGTGAACATTACTTTTAGTTAGCATCAGAAATTGTATTATGGGTCTCTGATTTTTGGACAGAGGAGTGAATGATGAGAATAAAGCTTTTATGTACCTTCGAGAAAGCATCTGTCTGTCATGTAACCTTACCTTGAATTTGCAGAGATGCTCCATTTTCCTTTGGAGGCAAATTTGTGTGAGGGTGTTTATGTAGGTGCAGTTTCTGCATGCATCAACACATACATGCAAGTCACTTTCTTTTTCAGGCTGTGTCCTCCATTCTTGTTTGCCTGAAAATATTTTTAATTGAGGCTTTCTTATTTTATGAATTGAGAGATGTGATGACATGGAACATACTGGTTTTGAAGGAAATCTTACTGTTTCTCTCCTATTCTTATCATATAGCTAGGATGCTTAGGTATTTGGTTAAGATTTCCTGTACAACGTAGGTGTACATGTGCTGTATAGAGCCCATGTAGTGTCCCCAGCCCTTCCCAGAACTTGTAAGTGACATTATCTTAAACTTTCTAAGCATGTTGTGTACAGTGGATCTGCCCAAACACTGTGCATATGTTTGCAATGAGGAGTAGCTGTGAACATGCTATTGTACACCAGGAAAACTTGAAAAAAGTTGGAAAGCTCACAAAATCCAAAGAAAACAATTTTTTTTACAGGAAAGAGAGATGTGCCATTAATGTGCAGGAACCTTACAGCTACAAATTCGACTTCTTTCTGTGTTCTTGTCCTATTCTTTATATAGCTGTGAATTTCTTATATAGCTGTGAATCTTTATCCCTTGATGGTCTGCTTCAGCATGACATGCCGCACTTATTATTTCAGTTTCATATCGTTGACCCCTGAGGAAATATTTTTCACTGATCAGATCTTTCTTATTTTTTTTCTCCTCTCTCTCTTCTTTTTCTTTGTTCCTAATACGCTTGCTGGAAGTGTTAGAAGAAGTAGGCCAGCTGCTCTTCTTTATGGGGTGTTCGGAATTAAGATTTCTGGTAATTTTAGCAATACACCTGACTTACAAAACTAATCAGTACTTGACGTTTGGAATATAAAACCTTATTCTGTTTACCCTTCCACTTAATTTTAAATGGATGTTTCTCAGATCATGTAATTTAAGTTTTG
>NW_009636397.1:58558-97026 GCF_000690535.1 Cariama cristata | reverse complement strand
TTTTTATTGCCCTACAAGGTTGACGGTTGAACCTAAAATAGAATCATGTCCTGTTGGCTCAGAAATGATTTACTATAGTTTTTTTTCCCCTAGCTATCAGAATCAGAATATTTCCCCTATTGTTACTCACAGCATTTGTTCTCCAACCTATGTTAGCCATAATAAGGTAATTCCCACTAGGAAAAGGAATTACAATTCCTTTGTTGACGTTTCAGAGAGCTATATTCACAGCCAGTACTGACCCTGAGGATTTGGAACACACACATTTCGTTACAAATAAGGAGGAACAGTGATATTGCATATTGTTGATGACCTCATGTCTGGATTTCTGTATAACTTGTAGTGGTTTTTTGATGTTTTGTTAATATATTAAGAAAGGAGTTTAAAACTCAGATTAAGCATGGGTTTTGAGCAGTGTTTTGCGTTTGCATTTGGTAGTGTTAATGCTTGCCATCTCCCTGATAAAAATCCTTTCTCATTTGCACCTTTACCTTCTTCATGTCAATTACTATATATTCGTGGATAGTATAAATCTAATTTAAGTGTAAATGGTGTATTTTATTTTGACTGTTGCCACAAAGAATTTGCAAGCCTTTTCTTGTTTATTAAAGGAGGCTAAAAAAGCCCAACCCAGCCACACTGAGAATGACTGTTTTAATTTCACCTGGGGTTGTAAATCAATATCCATTTACTATTCAGTTACTGCTTGCGTTTCCCTGGGTAATAGTATAACACATGTAATGTCAATGCAGTTTGGCATTTGTCCTCATTAGTATGGCAAAGGACACTTTTTTGCAAGAGTAAGCAAGCATCATGCCTTATTTCTGACATTTCCTGCGGAACAAAGAAGGAAAAACGTAATCGGTTTGTGTACAAAAGATGTGCAGCACATCTGATGTGGTGCCTCCAATGCTTTCATACATGAAATAACTTGAAAGATTAGGCTGTATGTAATTGTATCATATACTATTGATTACAGTTTAAATGGGAAGCTAGGGGTGGCACAGTGCAGCTTTGAGTTCTAATTTATTTACTAATTTAATTGTTTGTAATAAATACATCATAAATCTATTTTAACAATGTCAACAGTTGAATTATAGATCAACAGCAATATAGCAAATAATACTTGTGACATGATATATGTTACTTCTCTATACATTTCTAATCTCTCAGAGAGAGAGAGATATATAAAAAATTTATTGTTTACCATTTCAAATCAAAGTACAATATACATTAATTATACATTAGAATCTTGTTTTATAATTGTTACCTGTTATGTATGGTTTGGTGGTTTAGTGTTAGGCCTTGAACTATTAATTTAACCCTAAAATACACATGCTTCTTACAGGTTGGTGAGAATGTTGTGGATACTTGAACTAGCTAGTAAGCCAGGGTTAGGAAAAACACATCAAGTACACTTCACGCTTTGCTCAGGTGATTGGTGGAAAGTCTTATTTTCAGATTTACCACATGGTGATAAGAAATAAAAGTTTGGCAGCTGCTAGCCTCTGAGTAGGTTGTGTGAAGTGTATTGCTGGTCTCAATCCCCTACTCATTGGAGAAATAGTAGTCTCACTAGTACCATTTTAAATTATGTTTTAGAGCTGTCTGATGCTAAAACAATGGAGATTAATTCTGGGAAAAAGGGAAGCAGGAGTGATTTTAGTTTCAAGCAGACCCTTTGCAGGAGTCCTAAGGTCACCTAAGATAGCTCTCCAGAGTTCATAGCCCCTCGGTTCCCAGCTCTGGTGCCCCGCCGCAGCATTCGGTGCACTCTGTCTTTGTTACCTGTTTCTTGAAGTGTTCTGCGCTATGGAATTGCTTTGTCACAGCACTTCAGCACCAAAGAGACAAGTTTAAACATTCATAAGTAGGTGGTGGGGTTTTTTTTTTTGGTACTAATATTAGATCTTTATATCTCCATGTGAAGAGGCTGTCTCCTACTTGAGTCAGATACTGGGCTGTTGGTTTGTTTTCCGACAGTGAAGTGCAATTAAAACTGTTGTCGCTTTTGAAGTTAGCTGGTGAGACAGACCCTTGGGCTTCCCAGAAGCTCCATCTAGGCTGATTATGTAAGCTATTTATTACTTGGGAGAAAGTGTGACAGAGATTTGGACCTTTTATTTTTTTTCATGAAGTTTGTATTAGAAACATCTCTGTTACTATTTATATGAACGGAACCCTTGAGGCAAAGGGGAGGGAAGCCAGTCTTTTTTGGTTAAGTAACGCTCTCCGCAGAGGGGCTTTTAGCGATCCCACAGCCGGTGTGCCCAGATGACATGGGAGCTGCTGAGGGACCTGGAGGAGTGGGACGCAGTTGAAAGCACGTGAAGGTAGGGATGGGGAGCAGGGTGGTAGCGGGCCCTGATGGGTGCTCGGGAGGATGGTGACCAGTCACCTGGACTGAAGAAGGGTCATTGTCGGGACCTGGCAGACAGATGGTGAGTTGCAAAGATGGGCAAAGTTAATATTTAGCAACACAAGCTCAGCTCAGTTTGGGCTAGCCATGATAGCACTCCTGCCAACAGCATCTGTAGCATTCCAGAAATATGTCTGTACCTCCTCAGCCAAGATGAGCAAGGCTCAGCAGAGAAGAGGTACAACACCATAAGACAGACACTGGCTTCTCCAGGAAGGGGAAAAATGGTACTAAAAAGGTGATACCAGTAATCCCCAGGTCCTGCGGGAGTGGGGAAGGCAGTTCAGCCTTTGGCTGGTTCACAGAGGAAGCTAAGGAGAGGGTAGAAGAGGTTCTGGGGTGGGAGAAGCAGCTTGTTTTGGGGTCACACTAGAATGAGCTACCAAGAGAGGCCAGAGAGGAGGATCATACCTAGATTTTAATCATAATATTGTATGTGTTGTGACCACTGGGGAGGAACACTGAACATGCCTTCTTCCTCCCATACCAATGAATACCTTTTTACTCAACACTGTATAGCTCAGGTGAAATGAGAACATTTTTACATCCCCGAAGTGGAAGTGAAAGGACTGTATTTAAAGGAGAAGGGGGCTGAAGGGAGCTGGTAGAAACAATATATGAAATCGGGGTGAAGTTTTAGAATCAGATTTAGTGAGATGCATTCAAGGAAAAGATGAGGAGCACAAATCAGCTGAAATTTAGTTACTAGGCTGGGAATTGGATTAAAATATCTCTACCTAATAAGCGAAGCCCTGAATGAAGCATCCCCCGTGGCTTTTTTTTTTTTAATTTCTACAATAGATTCAGAAAGAGATCAAAGTCATAACATCATCATCAACAAATTTTCCTTAAGCCATAAGATTACTGCTGGTTTTGGTGAAATCCTTGAAAGTGGGGACAGAACTGTCGTCACATTTTTGAAGACCCCTCTTCTCAGCTGCACCGGTGGGGACAATGCGTTTGGATAAAGTGGAGGAAAGCTGCATGCTGACTTCTATTATTCCTTTCCTAGGACTGAAAAAAGACCATCCTAGGAAAGCGTTCTTTTGGGAAACTGTCACGGCATAAAATCTTGCGTAAAATAAATCTTAAATAAGGACATTGTAGCTATTAGAGTGCCATGTAATGAGATGGCAGTCTGGGATGGGCACCTCGCTTTACGTACAGAGCTATTTTATACATGAAGCCATCTAATAAGATCTATGTGTCCTTTAATTAAGGTCTCATGTACAGTGTAGTAGTAATGAGGGAATACGATGAAAAGAAATGGAAAAGGAAAGACCTTTATTTACCACGCTGAGAAGCCTTTATCATATGGAAATGATTAGAATTTAAATTTTTATCATCTGTCACAATTTGCTGCTGCTTTAATTAAAATAACACCAAGGACGTGTACAGTGAGTCTGGCTAGATGTGCTTCGTGCTCTTAATGACTCTCAGATGGGAAGGCAAGGGGTACAGAGAGGGCAGGACTGCGGGAAGATCCGGAGGGAGATGGTGCCAGATGGCCAGGCTTATTTTATTAATTTAGATCTCCATTATGGCTTTGCTTTTCTTCATTTCTCCAAAGGATGAGTTAGTTTAATGGGAATCATTTCACAGCCACAGTATGACGTGTTTAACTCCTTGGAGCCCATAGCAGTGCAGCAAAGCGCGTGTGTCAGTCCTGTCTCCCGTCAGCCGGCCGCCTCCGCAAGGCCTCCGCTCCAGCCCAGGTGCTTAACCCACAGCAGCCCTCCCTCAGGTAATTTGTTGAATCCCACTGTCCTAAACCGGTTCCAGCTTCTGATCATTGCAGCAAAGTAGCACCAAGGCAGTGTTTTGAGCCGCAGGGGCTGGCTGTGCTGCTGGGCTTCGCCACGTATTTTGGGCTGATCGCGTACATCTGCAAAACCTTCTCGTTAGTAGCAAGTAGCTGACTCTTCTTCTGCCAGCTCTTAGGTGCCTGGACACCCAGAAAGCTTAGCAAAGTACTGAGGAAAGGGAATTTAAAATAATTATTTTGTTTCCCCCCCTCGCCTCTCTTCGGTTTTGTGTGCTCAGTTACTGAGGATTCTGCCGCCTCCCCGTGGCTGTTGAGAAAAGCTGCACACAACTGGAGATCGTGATTTTAGATATTATTGATTTAGGGGTTTAGAGATTAAAAAAAAGTAATATCATCTTCTGAAAATCTGTTTGGCACAGTCTGAAGCAAGAAACTGCTGAGGCGTTTGCATTAAGAGCAGGGTTTTTTAATTTCTTCCCTTTCTCTGTCCACGGTGATAACAAAGGTGCTTCAGTTTGTCAAGTCTTCTGCATCATCAGTGGTTATTGGATTAGTATTAGCAACAAAATGAGCTTGTCTTCTGTGATTCAATGAAAAAACAACCAAACCTACGAAGAATTTAGAATCCTCTATAGAAAGCTTATTAATTAATTCACTTTATGAGTTGATTCAGAAATCTCTATCACATATAAGTCATTCTTGGATTCCAGCAAAGCATCTAGACTAATTTTGATCACAACCCTATAGCTGGAACAAATGGCAAGATGCATTTCCACATACCGTGAGTTTTGTGACACATGCAGGAAAAAAACCTGAATTCGCCACCAAAATCTATGGTGCGTGCCATGACAAGAAAGAAACAAAGCAGCTTAAAGTAATGTGCCTTGTAGAGGATGAAACCTGGCAGTATAACACAGGGAATAAAGCATAACATTTTCAAGATTCTGAATTAATAATTGGATGAAATAAGAGATCTCATGTAGTCGTTGAGCATTGGCAAGTGAGACGCAAGAGAAACACAGTGTTGAAGTGTCGATTACTCCATTGAGCACTCACCCAACGCATGCTGCCTATGAAAAGCTGAGGCTGGGCACTGGCCTGCGCACGCCTGAGAGCACATCAAGTTTGCGCACCCCTTTGCATTGCTCTTTTCGTCCGCTCCTCACTCCCCATTTAGTGAGTGAGAGGCCTTCATGCTCTTGAGAGCATCACAAGCAGGTTTGCTTACCACGTTTACTGTTCCAACCAAACCCACGTAGCTATGGGAAGCTCTCGTTCTGTATGGTGGTAGTATGGGAATGGTGCTCTGACTGCTAACTTGGCAGGCTGGGATAGAGATGACTAGGTTGATGGAACATATCATTCTGCTTCAGATGATTCTGAAGTCTTATACATATGCTGTATATTAAATAATAGGTAAAATATCTACTAAAATATTAGAGGAGATTAGGGTAAAATCTCAAGACCAGTAAGAATTTGTCAGGCTATTAAAATTAACTCTTTGGACATGGAAAATACACATTTTTGAGAAAGATGCACAAAATTCAGAGGCATGAATTTGACAAGGATCTCAGATTTCAAGATAAGCAAAGCTTATCCAGAGTTTTGGAGCTTTGTTGTCATTTCAGATCTTCTGATAGCTCCCAAATTTCCTTGCTAGGCTGACAGCAAGCAAATATTCCCAGTCCTTCCTTAGTCCTTCCCTAGCACTCAGGATTGCCTGGGTATTTTCCAGTCATTTTGATAGAATAATTTTACAAATGCTTTTTGTCGTACCTTTACCCAGTGCTTGAGTTCTGTGTTCTTACCGCTTCTCTTTTACTCTCTTTTGCATTTTGTCTTAATATTCAATATTGTACCAGGACTAGAGAGAATGAACTCATGACTGAGAGAATGAAGTAGACTTTGAAAATTATATGACATTAAAAATCGTATAAAAATATGTTGACTGATTTGTTTAGGGATGTGAGTACATTATACCAGTAACCTAATTCCCAGTATCTTCTTAAGTAGCTTTCAAAACCATTTTTTGATTTCTTTGGGTTTTGAATTGCTGCTAAAATAATGAAAATGGATGGAGCTGATGATGAATCATCATGACAATGTTTACTATCAATGCGCATTTTTGCCAGGGTGTTTTAATCAGTAACAGAGTCCCAATGAAATTGGCCCACTTAAACCTGCAGATAAAGGAAATAGCAAGAATATACTTATAATTAAAGCTTCTATTAAGAGTAATAAATTAATTTATTTCAAAGCTCTCTGGTTAGATGGCAGGCAAGCATGCTAAGAGCTCGCTTGGGTTTTTCTGCATAGCCCATGGGCTGATGTACCTCCGAGGGGAGAAGGCACAGGGACTCCCTTTAGGCATTTCATTGCAATGCTGGTGTTTCAGCGCCCAGGAATGTTTCCTTCCACCCCAGTCAAACACAAAATAGTCAGCAGAAAGAGGTAGCTGCCTCCAGATGACCTTTTAGAGAATCTATGTTAAACAATAATTAGTTACTCTTATCTGCCCTACATAGACACGCAGCTTTCAGTTGAGGGAGCCTAGGGAGCCCGAGTTATACATTCGAATTAAGCAATGTGGATATTTCTGTAGCTGTGAAATGAAAGTCCATGGAAAATTTGTTTTCTAAGAAAGAGCTAACCCTGACTTTGCACATGAGTGTCAAAACTCTTAGGGATGTAGCTTGGACCAGACTTCACCTTAGAAGAAGGAAACCAAACAAAACCAAAGCAAGCGCAGAAATCAGAAACAATATTAAATGGTTATTTCTCACACCAAAAATCAACAAAGATCTGGTAAGTGGGATTCTACTTTCAAGCCTTTATCCTGGATGTGGGGACTTCATTACTGACTACATTAGACACCAGATTACTTTGCAGTCTGCAGTCAGCCCTGCAGGTACACAACCTCCTGATTCTGAGAAGTTTGGGTCAATTCAAAATTTGTTGCTTGGAACCATCATTGATTATGTTTGCAAAGCAATTACAGAGAGTAGTATAAGCGAAATAAGCACCAGCTGTTGTGAAAGTCATAACTCAGGAAATCTTTTTCTCAGGTTCTGTAATTCAGTGGCACAAATTAATTGCACAGTAACTAGTACTATTTGTCACTTAATATAAGGGGCATGACCAGGAGATATATTAATGTCTGACATCTTTTCTTTCAGGATGATTTTCTGTATAGTGTCTCCGTTTTAAGTGGAATCCTTTGCACTGTCTTGGCAGTAATCAAATTTATGCTGGGAAAGGTCCTTACAAGCAGAGCACTGATAACCGATGGTGAGTGTAAAGTTGATCCTGCTGCATTTGTAGACTCTTCCAGGGAATGTTGTAGTCACAGAGGATACAAGTGACCCCCACATGAGGGCAACTGTGAAAGAGCACTGAAATAAGAAGGCCACTGGGAAATGGGAAAAAAACTCAAAATCCAGAACAGTCTGTGGTACCACTGGCCTCTTGCGTAGATACCTCAGCTGAAATGGGTATGGCTGGTGGAAGTCAAACAGTTAATGTGTGGATAGCAAGCAGTAATAGAGAGTTAGAGGTAGACCATATAATGAATTAAGTGTCTATTAGTCAGAGGTTAGACTACAGAGGGGGATATGACACCAATTTATATAGCTTTGGTTAAGTCAGGTCTATCCTCACTGCCTATGCTTGGTAAACAGTTTCATCCCTACAGTTAAAACAAAGCAAGTCTGTTGCAGAAAACGCCGCCCTGCCTCAAGCAGGAATCGCAACCGTCACTCATACATACCCCTGTAGACCTAAATGGCCACCGTACTGCTTTTCCTGCCACTCAGCAGAGGTGGTGGAGCATCGCATGTGTAAAACAAAGCCTTTGCCTGCCTACTGCCCTACACTCCTCTGGCTCTGCCGGAGCTTGGCACAAGCTGAATCTCATCTGCTATATCCTTTGGAGACCTCACTGCCACTACTCTGTTGGATCAGGTGTGTAGCGCCTGACTGTTGCTGGTTTTAAAGGTATGTTTAAAGGCATGTTTTAAAAGTAGGTCCAGATGTGCCTCTTACTGACAAGGCTCAAGCTTGTGAATCTTCAGAGAGCCACAGGGGTGGCAAACAAGTGAGGTCACAGTGATGGCGGAGATTTCACGGCGCCCTACAAATCCCTACCAGTTTTTATCTGCAAGCACAGGACAGTTTGAAATACTCTGTAAACATACACAATAGGGGGTTAATGATTCATGGATTGTAGTACATAAATTATTTTACTCCGCCGAAGATTTCACTTTAAGGAAATTCAATTTTCGGCTTACTCTAGGGATTCATACAATTGCTTTATGTTAAGTAACTTACACACACTCAAAATTTTTTTGGTGATGTGTGATAACACATATTATGAGTATTTATATTTTATATCATCCCACTTAAATAAATACTTTATGAGTATTTGTATTTTAAATACAAAATAAGCAGAAAAGGAATCAATCCAGTAATGTGGGGGTTACAGCTAAGCTACTGCCTCCCTGCATTTGTGATTCTCTCCCAACAGACCATGCTGTTCAGTGATCTTACTCTTTACTATGGACTCTGCCACCCTAGGCATTTTGAAAAAAAAAGATCTCCAACCTGCAAAAAGGATTCTGGAAAGGATCCGGGGAACTACAGACCAGTGAGTCTGACTTCCTTCGCTGTCAGAGTGTAAGTGGGACACGTTGACCATTTCAGAACTGTGTCTAGGCAGGCAAATGATTAACCCACAAACTGTGGCTTGTTTTTGAAACCGAGCATTTTTTTCAGACAAAATTTAGCTGAAAAATTCCTGAATAACTCTAGCTCTGAATTGGTCTCCTGTATGACACAGAAATCTCTTCCCTCATAATTACATCCTCGTGCTAATTATGTTGCTTCTGAGCTGGAGATTGCTCATTCTTTGATTAAAAAAAAATTGGGAATAAAGTATACAGTTGCCTAGCTGTTTTTTATCTCTCTTTTCTCTCCTTCAGAACTACTTTAGAAAATGTAGGAGGCTGATCATACCATGTGTGGTTAAATATCTTCTTTCAGAAGATATATTTACATGTATACTTGATTTATTAACAATCGGGAGGAGACAATGTGATGCAGCAGCTGAGACAGATTTAGCACTCCCTTGCATATCTTTTTCTAGTGATTTCTGTTTCCTGCTAATTTACCTCCTGTGATCACTGGCTGTAGACCAACAAACTGTTTTGAGTAACAAGAGCGTACATTTTTCTTCCTGAAAAATAGGTTTATTTTCAAAACAGCCAGTTCTCTCTCATACATGTCAACCTCTATTAACAATGTTTTTAAAGAATAATTTTGTTTTAGAGTAGGGCTTGACAACAACATCTCTTTAAAGCCTAAATGTATGAATCCTAATCAGGCAAGATGTTATTTGTACAATTTGTTTATAGCAAAAGCTCATGCCCTTTTGGACACTAAAACCAGCCATTTCCTATCTTGAATTTTGTAACATCTCGGAAGACAAATGCAGAGATGTGACAATTAGGTGGCGTCAGCCAACTTCCCTGTAGGTTTTAGATACCCGTTTCCTTCCCTGATGTAGCCACCTGTATTTTCGTGTGCTAGCCTTATGCACAGAACGTGGTGTCTGGATTATTACCCGCAGCCATTACATGATTTCCTGCCACACCAGCAAGGAAAGGTTTGACTGAATGACAGTCAGGAACAGAAAACAATTTCCTTTGTAAGTAGCTTTTAGATCATTTGGAACCATCAGCCAATAATGGCACGAAAATGTATTATTCCTGCCTTTTGTGTATCATCCTGATGGATTCTGACTTAAGCTGGAGCAGGGGAAGTAACACTGCTTTAAATTTATAGTTAATTAATTTATACTTAATATTCTTTATATATACACACATACAGTATATTTCATCGACATGTATTAGCAGTGTAAGTAATATTGCCTGGGAATAAAAAAAGATTAGGATTTGTCTAGACTACAGTGTTGACACAGTAATTGTGTCTGGATTGGTTTAACTATACTGGTATAATTAATCCAATAATCAGGCATTTACATGCAATGTCTGTGATACCAATTGTAGAATGCAGTGCTGCAGTCCAAAAAAAACTCCAACCCCCCTTTCTTTGCAGGGGTGGAAGCCTGAAACCTTTGCATGCCCTGTTCTGCCACAGACTTGCTAAGTAACACATGCTTTTCCGTGCCAGGATTTCTTTTGCATTTAAGTACCTGCTGTCAGGGATCTGGTGAATCTTAATCAAAATATTGATGGATTATACAAGTATTTCAGCTGTAGGGATACCTAGGAAAGGTCGATTGTTAGCTACATCTTTCAGAAAGACTTGACATGATTTAGGTAAGGACTGGATGTGAGAGGTTTGGATCAAAGGAGCCATTCAGGAATGTGTCCTGTATGTGGCTGTTGGCAGTCATAGGGAATTGGAAAAAAAAACCTGGCCAAGTACTGTAAGCAGCAGCTGACTAGAGTTGACTCACGAAGCAATACAGATCTTTCATTTGTTAACTAGGTTAAATAGTATCTGTATCTTCCAAATGAATACATTATCAGTGACTTTTTTTTTGGTAGAACAACAGTGGTATCTTTTGGGTTATTGAGAAAAAAAAATAAATCAGAAAAAGGGAATTTGGGGAAAAAAATGAATATAAGGAATGACTTTAAAAAACCCAAAACAAGTCAAATAAGAGTTGAAGGAACAAGGGCATTAATTATTCCAAAAGCCTTGAGAGAATTTTGAAGGGACAATCTTGGAGACAAAGAGAAAAGGTTTAAAAAGAAAGAGGAATCTAAAAGGACGTTCATAAAAATTGTGAATAATAGACACATATGTCTATTAGACATGATATGTCTAAAGCATAAATGGAAAATATTCCTAGGATTATCCTGGAAGTCTTCCCTAATGCATTCAGGAGCATATGCAGCTCTAAGCTATAGTGCCAAAAACATGTAAATAAATATATGGAATGGGGTTAAAAGCTTCAAGAAAAGGTCTGGGAAATGTTCCTGTGCAAAACCATTTTCCTTTTCATGAGCTCCTTGGGTATACTGGACTCCAATTTGCTCCTTTTCAGAGAAAGTGAGGGCCTTGTGGTACCTTACGAAGTGGCCTTTGAAGTTCTAACCGGGGATATTTGCACATACAGCAATGGTACCTATATTTTGAAGAGGTTCTTTGGAAGGTAACTGGGCTACAGCAGACGTACTCAGGGCTGCAGCCAGCCACCCTTGTGCAGCTCAAAGATACTTCATTCATGGCTACAAGAGAGAGAAGTGCTTGACTGTCAGAGTCAACGTGGAGCAGGTCCAGTATTTGAAGGAATATTGCTGTTTGGAAAATTAGCATGAAGAGGTGAAAGCTATAAGTGTGATTTGGAACTAAACAGAGAATGAAAAAATCGGGACTGACCAAATCAAGACACACAGTACAGGGAGATTAATGTAAAGTTAGTTATATCAGCCAGGACAAGTGACAGAGTTCTTAAATGCTGGTCAGATACCAACTATTCGATGCTTGATTTGTTGAAATGAAGTGTGGCAAAGACCTCTGGCTAACCGCACATGACTAAATTGCACCACCTCCTCTTTAATGCAGTGCGAGAGGGCGTATCTGGGGCCCCCAACACCAGAAGGACATGGACCTGTTGGAGTGAGTCCAGAGGAGGCCATGAAGATGATCCGAGGGCTGGAGCATCTCTCCTAGGAAGACAGGCTGAGAGAGTTGGGCTGTTCAACCTGGAGAAGAGAGGGCTCCAGGGAGACCTTAGAGCAGCCTTCCAGTACCTAAAGGGGCCTACAAGAAAGCTGGGGAGGGACTTGTTACGAGGGCATGGAGTGACAGGACAAGGGGCAATGGCTTTAAACTGGAAGAGGGAAGATTAGATGTTAGGAAGAAATTCTTCCCTGTGAGGGTGGTGAGGCAGTGGCACAGGTTGCCCAGAGAAGCTGCCCCATCCCTGGAAGTGTTTAAGGCCAGTTTGGAGGGGGCTTTGAGCAACCTGGTCTGGTGGAAGGTGTCCCTGCCCCTGGCAGGGGGGTTGGAACTGGGTGGTCTTTAAGGTCGCTTTCAACAAAACCATTCTCTGCGTAACCTCTCCCAAGGGTCTGTGCTCCTCTCTGGTGGCACTGGTATGATAATACCTTATCTCCCTACAGATTACCGAGATGGTTAAAGCAAATTCCTTGAGGTTTGGTTCTTCCTTTAATTATTTTTTTTTCCCTTTCTAGGTTTCAACTCTCTTGTAGGTGGAATAATGGGATTTTCCATCCTTCTTAGTGCAGAAGTTTTTAAACACAATTCTTCTGTCTGGTTTCTGGATGGCAGTATAGGAGTTTTAATCGGACTTACAATATTTGCCTATGGAATCAAGTGAGTATCTCCTGCTAGCAGGTATTTCAGTATGTACAGCAAATGGGCTGTCTGTTTAATGTAATAAGCCATAGCTCTTAAAGGCTTATATAATTCCAGTAAAATCAGTCACTGGAATTTATGAATTAGACTAGCTGCCAATACTGAAGCAGAGGGTGTGGAAAGGGATAAAAGATTCTGTGTCTCACATCAGTTGAGAAGAAGCTGGGACTTAAAAAAGAAAGTGGAATAATTTTAGAAGACTTTTGTATACGAGAATTTGGAAATAAAAGGTTTGAAATATTTGAAAAATAACCACAAATCTTGGATAAAATCAATCCCTGTTGCTTTTATGGCACATTTCTAAGCAGTGTTTTTTTCCAAAGAAATTTTAGCTTAAAGGTAAGGTGCCCACGTTTAAAGAATGATCTTGCTCGTGATTTCCATCCTAGCCCTACTCTATAGCAACTTCGGAACTGAAGGCTAGCCAGTCGTGTTCCCAAGGTTGTTTCTATTGAATTTTAAGATGCTTTCGTAATTCACAACACCAGAAATAGAATAAAATCAAATTAAGCTCTGCCACGCACTTCATTGCTGCCACAATTTCCCTTGGCTGCATGGAATCTAAGTAAAGGCTTTGTGTTTTATCCCCCTTTCTTTTGGTCTGCCAAAAGAAAAGGCCAAGGTCTGCTTCTCAACAGGCATGATTCCAAGTAACGAAGTTGCTATCTATCCCCCTTGCTGCCATAAGAGAAAGACAGCTGCACTAAGCTGTCAGCTGGAAGCTGTGTGGAGTTTTTCTAAACTTGGAAAATGAAATTAACATTTTAATGGGGACTACCTTTCTTGGAAAAATCATTATAATCATTATTTCTGTTATAAAACTGACTGTTCTGGAAAACTGTAGAGGCAAATCCATACAAAAGTATTTAAACATACCAAACAGCATCCGAAACATTTTGGACAGCTGCGAAACTCATGCTACATACATGCCATCACTCCGCTCGGCCACATGCTCAGCCGTTGTGTCACCAAGACACAGTGAAGGCTAACGAAGGATAAAACTAAATTCTGTTTTGGCAACTACTTGATTTTACACTTTGTGAAACTGCTACAATTCTCCTCTACTGTTAGAGACCTTCTTACACCAGCCTGGTGTGAAACAGGTTGCTACCACAGTCCCTTTCCCACTAATCCCTCCATGGCTTCTCCACCCAAAATCACTGCTGCTGTGCGTTACAATTTCTCAGTGCAGCCCTGCAATCCAGGTTTCCAAAAGGAGAGTCCCTCCACAGAGTTTGTTTAACGCTCCTTTTTGGGCAGAATTAATTGTGGGGTGGAATTAATTCTGATCAGGAGAAAGCAAGATAAGGCTGTTAATACATCCAAGTTCTTTTTAATTCATAAAATAATAAGTGAACACCTCCGTTCCAGGGCTTTGCTGTGGCTCGGCATCAACACTCTTGTGCTTTCCTCTGCAGGTTGCTTATCGATATGGTACCTCGTGTAAGGCAAACACGCCATTATGAAATGTTTGAGTGAAGATCACACCCTCTCCTCTGTAAGGACTGTAAAACTTACAGCATCGTACATTCTGGCAAGTGGTGCCAATGGTATTTTACTAAATATGCAGTTTGTTTCCCGTGGTCTGTTTTTGTTGGAGTTTGTTTTAATGGGAAATCTCTCTGTAAAACTGGCATATGTGCACACTGCTTGCAATTCAGCGAAACTGCAGCATTTTTTTCCAAGTATGCTATTGATTCCTGTGACAATAGAAAACATGCGGTTTGCAGTTTTAACCCAGCTGCCATGTTGTATATTCCAGAGTGAAAGTGTGTGATAATGGTGTGATAAGCCTGTGGGTAAAGAAGTGCCAGTTTCAGATCTTGTTTGGTTGTTTCGGGTTTTCCCCCTCCCCGGCCTGTATTTTCCCAAACACATGCTGTAACAGAAGTGCAATCCTTGCTAACCTCTTCAGCTAACAGAGTATCCTGTGTAGAGTCTGGACACCAAGAGCTGTGCTGCTTGAAACACTTAAGTAGCTACTTTCTCCCCCTCCTTCAAATAGAGGCACAGAAAGAGCAGGTACAAACCCTTCTGCGATCAGAGAGATATTTCATTTTAATCCTAAATTTACTGAAACTATACCTCTTCGATTTCAGTGCTATATTTTTTCTTAACAAGACACTGTTCATAGCTTTGCATGGACCAGACAAGCACCCACAGTATTACTGTACAGACCAAAGCCAAAAAGTCGTGTGAGGAAGAGGAGCTGCTTGAGGAATGGGATTTTTGTCTTCTGTTATACTGTATGCAGCGTGTGTGACTCTGTGGTTGCTCTGTAGTCTGACGATGGCACAGCAGTGGCTCAATCTGGTGGTGAGATACAGATCTATTTATTAGATTTAGATTGTCCTGTAAAGTGTTGCTCACCTTCCATCACACATCTTACATATTACTTAATAGCAGGTTAAATTATGAAAGAATCTTGATGTATAATCAATATTTTCTACAGTATCTGTAAGTAACATTTGAAAACTATTTCCAGAATGTATCATAGAACAAAGTCTTCCTGTATAGCAGCCTATTAAACTGGATTCTCTGGCTATATCCATTTTTGTTTTATTTTATATATTCCAGGTTGGTTTTCACAAAACAGAACCATTATTGTTGCTTCGGTTTATCACAGGTGGATAAAAAATAGACAGTGCACTGTAGAGTTTGAAATAGGACCACGGTAAGTAGCCAGGCAGCTAGAAATGCCTATTTCTAGCCACATGACAATGGACTACATAAATGAGAGTAGATGTACAATTAGACTGGTCAGTGATTGACATACAGCAGGGACACCGAATTTTTTACTGGTGCCTCGTGATGCTAAAACCGTATTTCCCATCATATGTCACTTAGCAAGTTCTCAGACAGATCCTTAAGGATCTTTAGTAAAAGCCAGCTGCAAATGATAGGTGTAGGAAGAGACCACCCAAAGGTTTCGCTGACCTGACCGTGCCTGTATGGGGTGCACAGTATTGGAAAGATGACACTCAGTTCTGCTTGAAACAGAAAATTCTTCACAGCAAAATGAATTTTGTTCTGCTGCTATAGTTTGTTTACACAAACAAAACTTTGGATCAATTAAGTTAGTATAAATATTTGTAGGCAAACTTTATACTATTGTTGCTCTCGGTGCTGATGCTGTCACAGAATGATGTTAGAAATCATCCTGTCATTCAGCAGTGAGATGAAAGTAAGTACAACGCTTGACAAGACAAAGGAGCTACTTCCTAAATGCATTCAGCAAGGACTCCAGAGAGACTGTAAAGTAAAGCAGTCGTCACTGTACGCAGGTGGATTTCTAAATATCAAATACCACTGCAAGACCCTTTCTTTTGACACAAGTTCCTAATTTGTTATGCTTTTGCTTAGTCCTGATATTTTCCCATTATTCTTCTTCTCTAACTCCTAGTTCTGTGAAGTGAGCTGTGGAACAGGTATTTCCCCACTGATGAACTAGCGTTTGTCAACCATCTTCAGCCTCAGAATCACAGAACCAGAGCCTGACCATAGCTAGGCTAGACATTTCAGGGTTTTGTTAGCTTTATTAGTACTATTATTATTTTATTTTCTGCCTCTCCAGTGGCTTTATTACTTCTCCAGTCCCATTGCAAGTTGTGAGAATGACACCTGGGAACTACTAAAAGTGCGGCTCCGCAGGGCTGTGCACTCCAGCAACCTGGTTATAGCAGAGGCCAGCGCCAGCTGCTTCTGAAGGAAAGTGAGAAGGTGGTGTACTTGCTTGGGGCAAGATGATACTGAACTCCTGATACAATCTTTGCAACACACAAGTCCTAGACCATTGAAAGTATGTAGGCCATTCAAACCAACACACAGCGCAAACATTAAATAATTCTCTTAAAATGCTGAGTGTAAATAGGAGCACAGGTCGATGCAGCTGTGTTCATGCACGAAGCAAAGTAAACGCTGAGTAAATGACGTTTCACGCTTCTGTCTGGCACTCTGGAATGCTCTTAGAGGATATTTGCAAGTACAGACTCCATCTGCGCAGCCTTTGAAAAGAAGATGTGGTTAAACAAGTTAATCGTACTTTTTCTTATCAGATTAATTTAAATGAATTGCAGAAACTTTTCAGTTACCACAGGTGCTTCAAAGCATTTCTGATATTAGCAGGTAAATACAAGAAAAATAACTGAAATACTTGTGATATACTTAAAAGGAAAAATATGAGGAAATAATGATACTCAGAAGTGAAAGCAAATACATACTGATAAAGCCAGCTAGCATCAGGGAGACATTGTATGGTACACGATAATAGAAGAGAAAAATAACTGCTCATCGCTGCTCATCCACTTTACTGAGACACCGTCAAAAGATAACAGTTTCTACGTTCGTTTTCTGTATTAAACATCTGTGCTGGTTGTTTTTAACAATGCAATAACAAGTGTGCTTCCAGCTAAGCTAAGTGGAGGTGGACTTTTCAAAAGCTGAAGTAGCTCAAAAGCACTCAGATTAATCACCTGAAACTTGGTGCTGGCCAACATAACCCTTTGCTTGGTGCTCACAAGGCACAGAAGCTTGTCAGCACTGCCACATCCCCTTTGGGGTGCACAGGACACCAGGAAGGAGCTTCAGTGTCCATACAAGAGCGAGCACTGGCCAGTACAGAGATTGCAAACTGACACTTACTACGGTTTGGCCAAACTCAGAATTGCAAATTAATCCCTGAAAGTGACTACGAATCTGAGCAGACCCTTTGAATTTGGCCATATTGTTCAGCAGAGAAGGAAGCTATCAAAAACTCTCACGGTAAGGGTTACACCTGCTGCAGTCTTGAATCCCAAACCGTGCCCTGCATGAACCAGGTAGGCATGAGGTGGTTTAAGGATGGAAAACGATAATGTCCCACTTCTTATAGCTAAAAGCCAGATTTTTTTGAATCCAGGTTGTCATCAAGAAATCACCAGACTAACATCCCTTGCTGAGGTAGTCCCATTTCACTTCTAGCAATAGTCGGTAAGCCATAAATAAGTGTCATCCAACCATGGTGGAAAAATGGAGCCTCAAAAGAAGCTCCTTGCTGAAAATGGTGTTCCAGAACTGGGCCTGAAGCAAAGATCCCCCAGACAAGAAGTTTCTCAGCCTTGGGCAACTTCAGCTCTAGGTATGCCTGCCTGCGGGAATGAATGCACCACTGAGTTACCACTAATAATACCACTTGCATTTCTGCAATCCTAGCTGCCTGGGAAAAATGTGTAGACATTTCTGGCATTCTCGTTTGTGGGCCAGCTCATGGAGATGCTAGGTCACTAGACAAGTATTACTGGAATCCTTCAGGCTGGAAGGGACCTTTAAAGGTCATCTAGTCCATCTGTTAAACCTTACTACATTTGTTCCCAACCTGACAATGTATTTTTCCTAGACGGTCAAATTTATACTCAAGCAATGCCTTTACTATGCATTTTCTTTTGAAGCCTCCGAGGATGGGCTGTTAAACAGAAGGCCACGATAGCAGCAAGCCGCCTCTGCAGTGCCATAGATAAGGAACCGCTGAAGCTACGTGACCAGAGAGTATCCCCAAGGTGCATGGACTCGCATAGATGCTTCATCCAGAATTTGCACGTAGGGAAGCGTTTGGCTGCGCTCGCAGCACCTGCAGTTTCTCACCACTACTTGTTAAGAGTCTGCTGCAGCCTGTGTTAGGTGCAGTGGCCCCGAGCAGTGCTGAGACAAAGCACATCACCGAGCCCGTGGCCGTGTTTATCAAGGGCCAGTAACTACGAAGCAGTGGCACACAAAAACACATTCCTGTGGCTTGGCATGTGGGTCCAGGTTACGCAAGTGGAGAGCATAATTAAATCAAATAGCAGGCAACTCAGGGATATTTCCCTCTCCTGTTCCTCCCACGTTTGGGAGTTGATGTTTTTCTTTCAGTCACAAGATCAGTATTTGAGGCAGCACTGAATGTTTCTTAAATTTTACCTGTTTAGCGCCATCGGTTACCCACTGCAGTTGGCATGGCTGGGGACTCGGCCTCCAGCCGGGCCAGCGGGAGCGTGCGACAGCAGAGGAGGAGAACCTCAGCGTGCAGGAACCTACACAGGCACCAACAAAACCACTCGGAGGGAGGCTGAAAGTATGGTTCATCCAAAGCCCGCACAGAAGGGCTACTCTTTAAGTCAGTTTGGCAAGTAACTAGGAAATACCTCATTTTGTCAGCGAACACTGTTGCCACCAACCCCGGTATTCTGAACTCGCCAATTAACGACACGGGCCTTACGGCATCATCACCCGTCACCTCACCACAGCGCAAGGAGCGGGCTAAAGGCAACACCTATTCTAAACCGGCCAAGTGACCCCTTTTACTGGGACAGACCCATCAAGCCGGACCCAAGCCTGCAGTGCAGCCGGGGGCAGATCACACCGACTCCTCCCTCCTACGGAGGCGGGGAGGAAAGGAAAGCCAAGAGGGGTCTCGAGTGATTCAGCAGCTGTCACTTCAAAGCTCTGCTGTACCCATTACGTACGTTGGAAGCAACTTTGCTACGTGCTGAAACAGCAGAGGCTCATAACTTGGTACGTTTTCTTTAGAGGTGGTCTTACTGTTTCAGCATTTTTGTCCAGCCGTTTTTTGCTTTGACGTTTCCCTCCTCACAAATGTGCACAAGGCAGATGCCTTCAGCCAGCCAGCACTCCTCCGAGGTCCTGCAGCAAGTCGCCTGGGAGGAAAGACCTCCGAGCCAAAGGTCCACAAGACAAAGCAGGACATACAGGGAGACTTAACATCTGGAGTCTGTCCGGTGCAACCAATACTCAATTTTTTGGCAACAAAGATTTACTACCACGATTTTAGTTAAATGCAATCTCCATAATCAGTAAAATAATAAAATGTACATATCCTAGCCAGCATAAACATAAATTCAGGGCATCATAAGGCAGTAAACTGGGATGCTCCGTCTCTTGCACACTGAAGAGGAAGTGTCAGTGTGAGGTGCGGTTTTGAGAGCAGCACAAAGTCCCAGCAAAATGTTTCCATCTGTGTGCTCTACCAGATGGAGTTTGACTGAACCCAGTCAAAGTGTGCGAAGGTTGAAGTATTTAGTATTTAAGCTTCCCCAACGATCTTTCCAATACAGCTGCACAGTGCCTGTATTTTTTATTCCAAGTTTCAATTTTCATACATTTTTTTTCCACGATGTGACTGCAACACAGCCCACATCTGACTCTAGCTGCTCACCATTTTACAGATGTCTCCTTGTAATGTCAAAGCTGAACAATAATCAGGGGAACGAAACAGGAACGAAAATTATTCCAAAAACAGAACACAGGACTGAATGAGCAGTGTCCTCCACTTACTCATTTTGATGTTAGGAAACATTGGGGAATTGCAGCACATTGAATAGCAACACAGAGCCAACAAAATTTTCACCCGAGGCGAGGCATTCCAAGGAAATACCCACAAAAAGGGGCACCTGGTGAAGGACATTCACGTCCTTCACCTCACCGAAGCCGTAACAAAAGGCTCTTGCAGAAGCACCGCCAGCGACGAGCAGCAGCAAACCACGTGTAGTAGCCGCGACGCACTGACCTCCCGCATCCTGGGTAGTGAAGAGAGGGGACAACGGGGTGTCCAAACGCAAGTCACAAACCCTGTCCCAACCCGCGGGCATTTCACCCTCCCACTTCAGCTGGGCGTTTTTATTTATGCCATTGCTTACCAGTGTTGTGTGTCATTAACTGGGATAGGGAAAATAAAGAGGATCCCAAATTGACAGTTACTGACTTCTGTACGGTTTCAGTTTTACGTTACGCAGTTGTGTGTGGCCACATTTAAAAAAACCCCAAAAACCAACCAAAAAAACCCCATACAACAAACTTGGAAAAAGGTATTGTTGTAAGAAAGTGAGCAGTTGCTTCTCTCCAGTGTAGTTTCAAAAAGTACATCGCAGCTATGCTACAAATAGACATTTTTTAAAAGAGATAAAAAAGAGCTGGTCTTCATTTTGGTTGGTTGGTTGGGTTTTTACTGTCCGTTCTACTGCTGCATGCTGCTCCCGCATTAATTGTTGTGTTCCTCTTGGACACCTCCCCCGAAACCTCTCAACATTCCTAGCAGAAGCCGCCAACAGAGGACCCTTCCCTCAGTCTCGGCTGGGCTAGCCAAAAATGAGGTGGGCAGAAAGAGCCTTCCCGCAGAACGGGCGCAACCGAAATAAACCGAGAGGCCGGTGTAAGAAGTGTCACTCGGCGGACACTTACGGTGTAGGTCTGTTTGGACACCTGTGTTTACAGCCTCCAAGGCGACTTACTGGGGCACCTGTCAAGCGCAGCGGACGCACGCTCCAATTCCCCTCGCCACGACACAAGTTACCGGCTCTCAGATGATTTTGGCAGAGGCTTCGGGGGCACCCCTCAGGTGGTGGCTCCCACCGCCCAGCTGCTCTCACAGCTCCTGAAACCTCAACCCGACGTGGGAGCGATGCTGATGGAAGCATTAATTAATTAATAACAACTCATTAACAACACAGACCAAAGTCTCACGCTTGATCTCTTGTTCCACATGCAAGTATTTCATAAACCATCCAAGCTCTTAAACTTGCACCTTGAAAGACAACACTCTCTACAGCTGTTATTTTACCACAACGTAACTTATTTTTGGACTCCGTAGTATCTTCCGTCAGGAAGTCTTCTGTATCCGTGTGCCACTGTGCAATTCCAGTCTTCCTTGCGTGCCGGAGATTTCTAGGGAATCGAGAATTCCTAACTACTGCTGTGGCAAAACTGCCCTCCTAAAAGGAAGCTTGATTTTATCCATTATCCAACTCGGGTTTAAAACAAAAGAAAGCAAAAGGATAATTACTTGCCTGTTGTTCTTACGGCCGAGATGCGGGCAGGCGGGAGCGGCAGGCTCTGACTTCCCCCGGCGGCAGGCGTTGACTTCCCTCGGCGGGGGGGGCCCAGCCACAGAAGCGCCCAGCTGTAGAATTCCAAGGATAAGCCACGCAAACGCAGTTTCCGATAAATGGCAGCTCACGGACTTCCCATTTAAGCACAAAACAATCATAAATCCAAATCACACAAGAAAAAAGTTTATTGAAAAATAAAGTTCTCCCTAGTTTTTTTCTACAACAGTGAAAACAAAGCATTTTTCTATGCCATTAAAGTACAGACATTTACTTTTCTCCAAAAAAAAAAAAAATTAAAAAAATCCCATCCTATTGAACCCCAGTAACTTGACAGTATCTGAACCACTGTGTTCTGTTCTTTCTGAATCAAACTGCTTGAACGTAATATAGTGGAACACAACCATTTAAATAAAACAAAGGATCAGCCTTTTAGGAGAGAATTCAAACCAAGCACACGTAGTACCAGCCTGACCCTGAAGTTCTCATGTACGTATAAAAACTCTCATCGACTCCAAATTATTACCTGCAAAAAGCAGGAACCTTTGATTTTTACAGCTATCAGTAGGTTTGAGTTCTTTTTTTCAATTTACAGTGCTACAGGGATTATTCAGGCTTTGACCCCCTTCACCCACGGAGAGAGAGACTCCTCCAGGGAACGATTTAGCCCAGAAACCCAGGAGCTGCCCCAAATTGCCCTCCGGAGGACACCCCCGCAGCCGTCAGCCTCGCAAGCTCAGGGGGATCAACGCCTCCAAACTCAAATTAGCTTTGTAAATATTCCCTTCTGTTTTTCTTTTAGCGCTCTCAGAATCTTCAGGGTAACTTTTCTCATAAAATTTACTCGTTTTTCCTTTGGTAAAAACTGCCATTTCCTCTTCCTCCTCTGCCGTATTCCTTTGCGAAAACCAAATAAACCCCTGACTTCTTAAAAATAGTTTTCACTGTCATTGTACTGCAACAGACCCGTTAACGAATGTAGCAAATTAGTTCTGGGTGTAACCCTATTAAAATTAACTGCCTTCAGACAGCAATTTAACTTGATTTATCGTGTACCTATTTGATACTTCAAACTGCTTTGCAGCTGGTGGAATCTGAGCCAGGACGCGTTGCATGCATTTTGCCAAGTGCCTGGATGGCTCCGGGACGTTGCTGCAGCGTGATTTACACGCTCTCCTTAAAGCCAAGGATTTTGCTGGCTCCTGCATGACCGAGCCTCTACCGTGTGGCCGGCCACCAGCAGAGCAGCACTGGCCTAGGGCAAGCGTTTGCAAGTACGACAACGCAGCGCAATACAGACGTATTTTCCCGTACAGGGAAGCAGCCGTGTGTTATCATTGCTGTGACAGGTGAGGACAGCAAGGTCCGCAACGCTTGAGGTCTGCGAGCCCTTAGGGAAGGTGACCAGTTCTGCTCCCACGCACAGCCCCCCGAACGTAACTGGCACCTGCACTCATCTTCCCGGCACAGAGAAGGGCGTCATTCGCTTGAGTGCAACCCCACTTTTTTAAAGCAGTTTCTGTGCATGGAAGGTGGAGTTACTACTCTTGGAGGACCTGATTTTATTTCCCCATGTAATAAACAGGTGGCTTGGTGCTTTTGAGAGAGGTCTGAATCAAAGCATACTACCGTATGTGCCTAATTCTATGCATACGTAAAGGATTACACCTATAAAAGTAAGACACGTTTGCAACTTTGTTGTTTTTCCCTGGAAGAAAGAACATGAACGATGCCTCACATCTGAGGCATTCTGGGGTTCAGTCTCTGGTATCTTCAACACATTCCTACAGTAAACATTTTACACTTGATACATGGAGTTTGCCGTTTACACATTCCATTTAAATAGAAGATTAGGAAATTACAAACTAATTTTAAAAAAACCTACAGAGTTGCTTAAAAATATGAAGACGAGATTGAAGTCACTGCCCATAAAACAGTGTTTTGATGTTACATTTACAGCAATATTATTAAAGCACATCTCAATGAAACTCTATCTGTCCCTGGCCTTTCCAGCCTGAACGAAAGCGTACATCTGTCAGTGCATTATTCTCCTCAACTTTACAGCGGTCCCTAAAACGATGGGACCAAAGGAGAACTACAAATGGGAAGAGATCGTAAGTCAAAAGTTGAAGGCATAGCAGCCGTAGGGCAAACATCACGAAGAAATAGCCGTGCCCAAATATTAGCACCCCTGGAAAAAAAGAGACTCTGAAATTGGAAACAGATAACTAACCAGTCTCTTAAAAAACAAGCAAAGAAAACAACAAACACCCCACCCCTCCTACTCCAAACTGTAGGCTGAACAGCTATTTAACCAAGCTTTCAACCGACACTTTAATACTAAGTCAGGTAACTCAGTCCGAGATGGTATATGCTGTAATAGCAAGCAAGACTGGCTGCTGATATGTGTACAACATAACCCGCAAGCGTTTGGTCTTTACCTTGTAAGATACAGCGCTCTATATTTATTAAAAAGGGAGAGCTGCTTTTTTAATTTGAAGAAAAATTAATGGAGGAGTTCTGCTATCACTGAAGCCAGTGGGAGTCGTGAAGTTAATTAGACTTGGATGAGATGGTATCCAGCCTGATTCGTCCCATTTAATTTATTTTACTAGCAAAATCTGGTCCTGAAATGCACTACGAGCAAAAATACATACCTGAGAAAGCAATTTGGATTTTGCTTATGTGAAAAGTGCTGCAAACTCGTAAATCATCTTTGTAATTTAGATGGGCTGCTCATTTTCGAGGGGGGAGGGCATGTCTTTCATATCAAGGATAAAGCAAGGATGCTGACTGGGATTTTAAAGGATTGTAGCACAACATGATTAAGCGAGAGGAGAAGACATGGGCTAACAACCTGATTTATGGCTGATATCAACAGAAACTTCCAGCAAGTCTGGATGCTTGTCAATAAGCCGGTTGCAAAAGTCAACAAAAGTAGTTGGGAGCGGAGCTGAGCAGGGAAGACACAGAGCCCTGGCTCTGTCCGCAACCCCGTTCTGCCGTTTCCATCTGAAACCTGATCAGCAGCTACTTTGCAAAACACTCTTCTTGCAGACAAGTAGTAGCGTGAAAAAGAAAAACATTTGCAATAAGCTGAATATCCAGAGTTCCCTCCCCACCGGCGTTGTAATTCAGGTATCATAAAAGGACTGTATTCTCCTGGTAGCAACCAGGAATCGCCCCGTGCACTTCCATGTACAGATGTCTTTAACCAAAAAACCAACTCCTCACAAACTTTAACGTGGATCTTCGATTTTCCTTGATCGAATCAGATACGGCTGTTTCTAGCGGTTTTCTGTTGGCATTCTCTGCTTGGGGCTTCTAACGGCTTTAGTTTGCTTTCTGGGCATTGAACAGAGATCCCATCCCAGCAGGAGCTCTCACATCAAATTACAGATACTCAGTAAAGGGCACTCTGCTTGCAGAAGCAACATTTTGCAAGAATTATTAAAGTTATAGTATCTTTTATCTTATTAACCCTTACCTTAGTTTTAGAACAGATTTCGCCACTACTTAAAAACATTCAAAATTCATACCTCTAAGTTGTAGAGTCATCAACCCCTATTTTTACCTATAATTAGTGTTCCATTATACTTGTTCAGACAGTGTCCACATTCCAAACACTCATCCAAAAGCGAAAGAAAGTTAAAAAAAAAAAGGCACATAAACATTAAATATTTGTAGGAGAAACATAATCTGATATAAACAAGCAAACACACAGCTGCCAACTATAAATTACAAAAAGAAACATAGAAACTACGCAAAAAATGCAAAAAGCAACTCTATTTATACATGTGCAAATCAACTTGCATATATGAAATAAATGAGGTTTTTATTGGCATTTTTAAACAGTGTGTATTTACCAACTTTACCTTTCAAAGGCAAACCTTTTATGTTAATTTTAATAAATATGTAAATGCTTCTCTCAAGTTTTCTAATCTCGTAGGAACAAGATTTTTGAAAAAAACTAGGTCACATACAAAAATACAAAATTTAAAACAAAGAATGTCTTGATATTAGAGATATGTTTAAAAGCTTGTAAAATGTTTTTCTATTCAACTTTTGACATTTTTTCCCATCAATTGCTGATCAATATATTCAAATGCAAGTCATGCAAAAACCTGATTTCTGAGCAAAGGAAGCTGCAAGCTTTACTGTCGGACTGAAAAACAGTAGCACAGCCCCACCTCTGATGTCCTTGTTTAAGTGCAAGAATTGGACTACACCTTTAATTAGGAAGGAAAACAGTTACGGAACTTGGACAGAAGGCTGCCCGCTATCCTGAAGCACGGATATATATTATACGTTTTAGTAAATCATTCAAACTTTTAAATAGTCCCACATGGATTTGCCTGAGTGCTTATCTGCAGGATTCACTTCTTGATCAATGCACGAACAAACACTGCGGTGTGACGGGGGAGTGCTATATCGGGTTTTGTCGGTAATGTTTACAAAGTTTACGCCCTTACAGTTCTCATACGATAGTCGCCTTTTACAGAAATTTAGACTGAAGCTGTATTTCAGAAAAGCAGTATTTCTTCTGAAAAGAGAGTTTAAAATGAGTAATAGAGGCCTAACAAATTATAGGCCTTGATTCTTTTTTCTTTAAGATTAATGAGTCTTCTCTATAGATTTCAGTGGAAATAGGATGAGACCCAACTGATTCTGAAGCCAATTTAGACGTTCAGTCCTTGGCTGAGACGCAAGCGGCATTGGTGTTTCCCGTTTCATTTTTGCCAATACGCAGTAATTCAGTTCAGTAGACTAGAAAGAAACAGTGCTACAGCATGAAAAAACCAGAGCTTATAACAGACTCTCCCTGCTGTGGTAAAGGCAAACTTAGCATTGAGCAAAGCACTAGACCAGAAAATATTAAAATAACAAATACCAAACCCCCCCCATCTTTAAAGGTTTAAAGGCAAACTAAAATACAGTATGCCATGTGGACCGTACAGTGGGGGCAGAACAAGCAAATAGGTATTTACAGCAAAGAATTACACTACAGCAAAAACTATGTGTTTTGCATTCTTTAAGTGCACACATACAAATCTTTGTTTCCGACGTAATTCTGTGCTATCTCATTCCAAACTAAATTCCTGCCTGAAGAACCTCAGGCTGAATTGGTAAAGACAAGTTCTGCTGTTGCCTTTACTTTCAGCACCAGGTAGAAGTATATATTCTTTGATATGCAGGATTTTCCAGTTGCACAAATATGCACAGGTATGCGGGGAATATTTTATATAAATATAAAGACCCATTTCCAATCCACCCCCCGAGCTTTTCCAGGGTATTAAAACTATTGCAAACTACATTTGTGCTGACTGAAGCAAATGCTGAGCTATCTAAGAGTAAGGATTTTCATACTAGTTTGTGTTTTGTTTTCTTTTCATACAAAAAGTTTGCCTCCCATTAGAGAACCCAGCTGTTCTGTTCCTGGAAAATTAAAGTACAGCAGATGTTATCATCATCACAACCCAGTTACTGGTGACCCTGCTGTTCAACAGCTCCCACGTATCCGTTCTGGATACTCAACAATCTCTCAGGATTAAGTTCCCGTGTAGTCCACAGCAATGTTACGGAGTGTTACAGGGTAACACGGACAGGAGTGCTGAGGCAGGAAATGAAAAACTTGAAAAAGCTAATTCATTGCTTTTAAATTGAAACTTTAAATGTACACTGTTCTGTTCTCTTGTCGTGAGAATTTATCCAGGATGAAATAGCATTTCCCTTGCTTGGTCTTTGGTAGGTCAAGAGATACTTCAATATTCACACACAGATAATGAATGCCGGTTACAAGAAAAATCTGAACCAACCAGATATAGCCAAGAAAGGAAAATTTAAATTATCTATGCTTTTCATTATTACCTGGTATGTTTGTTAATCTTTATGAAAAACCCCTTCATGTTGGTTTGATTTTTTTTTTTCCCCCCAGTATGGTCAAAGCACGTCCAAATTGTAAACCTGCAGACTATGACTGCTTTAAAAATACACTGCAGATTTGTTTCTCACTAATCTTAGCGTATCATTTCCTGACTACAAATGGTGCTGTCAAGCATGCCACCTTCTGCCGAAAATAACCAAAATGATCTCTATAAAAAGAAGGCAGTTTAGAAGATTTCACTTGCTGCTGTAAAAAAAATGAAGTTTGATTTGAATTCCAAACTCTTGAATTGTTTTAGTCTACATTTGCAACTGGTGTGCCTGCTTAAAAAAAAGGGAAAAAAAAAAAGAAAAAAGAAAAAAAGAAAAGACCAAAACCGAAGACACTCCCCCCGCAAAAAAACCCAGAAAACCAATCAAAGAACCCACGAGATTGATCAATGCTTTTCTTAGCAGTTGTCGCCTCTTGTTCTTCAGAAAAAACTCCTCTTTAAAAACCTAGCTAGTTATGAAGACATTTTACATTTCTACCGTACAATAATTATAGTTAGCTTAGTTTAACCTTTCTATGTCATTCAGCCACACTTTTAACTACTGGAAGCTGTAGCAAACTGAGGCTCTAACGATAATATTGCTCCAATGATGCTGAATACTTTTTGCTTCACACAGTATTTCTAGTAGACAGACTACAACAGAAGCATGGGCAAATTCCAAGGATTACTCTCTAAATGGGACCGGTAAACTGTGACAAGTCCATTCCAAAAATGGCAGTATGTTTTTGTAGCTTTTCCACACTGAAGAATGCCACAACCCTAGCCAGTTGTCGAGTCACCAAGATGTGTCCCACGCTGACAACTGCCTATTTGCTCATTCATGATACTCTCTGTTTACACTGCTCTGATGCAGCAGCTGTGATGCAGACAATACCTGGTCGTATACAAAGCAAAGAAAAAAAAGAAAAAGAAAAAGAAAAAAAAGAAAAAAAGAACTGGGCCCAGATAACCCAATAACAGGGTACAGAGCTATCTTGTGATTCCGAGTTTTTGTGAAGTAAACCACTTTATAGCCATTCAAGCTAAAGCAGTACCCAAAACAGTGCATCTAGAATAAAATGTTAGTCTTCCCTCCCTGACACCCCTCTCCCTCAAGCACACTTCCCCCCCCCCCCCCGAAAGCCCCCTCCCCCCCCCCCCTCAATTTTCTACTGGAAGGAAGTGGAGCTCTTTTAGCTAACCATGATGGGGGATGTCCTAACTCATTAAAAAAATAGAAAAAACTTCACCCAAACAACAAAAAAAGAAGTTTGATGGGTCTGGGAATTTTCTACAAACTATTCTGTGCAGTCATCTTCAAATCACTGTAGAACATGAAACTCATTTCTCTTCGCAAACAGATGAAGGAATCTGAAGAGTTAAACTGCAAATGTTCTTATAGGAAAAAAAGATCAGTTAGCCGTTTGTTATGAATCCCTCCTCTCTTAGTAGATAATTCTGCCCAGCAATGATAGCTCTGCCTGCAGCGAAAAACCTGGACAAAAGTGCAGGAAGTAATAAGTAGCTCCTCTCAAAACTACTTACATTTTGTCCTCAACTCAAAAGAAGCTCTGCTGCTGCTATAGGCAGTCTTTACAAAGCGCAACCTGCCCCTTAATATAGTCTCTGCAGGGGCAGATTCTTCTGTGGGTTGGGTGGGATCCGGCACAGCTGAACAGTAAGAGGTCACCTTGGAAAACACAGTGCTTCCTTCTTCCATCAAAAGAGGGGACCAGAATATCATTTGCAGACTCCATGGTGAGACATTCGATATTATGCCTAAAAAGCAAAGCACATGATCTAAATCACAGGGGAGTTTACAGGAGCTCGGTACGCTTTTCATCCTTCCTGGCTAAAAATAAAATAAAATGCTACATTACATCCTAAATCAAGTATATTTAGAATTGCAGATTTCCAGAACATGACTCTCATTTCTTTCCACCTGTGCAATTCTCTCTGCAGAGGGCAGTACAGCCTTTTCAGCTTTACTCTTGTTTCCTAAAGATTAATGAAAGAAGTTAAAAAGGAAAAAAAAATGCTTCTGACTGTTCCCCAAAGCACAATATTTAAATACACCAAGGACTCCTAGTAAGATAGAACCAAAGAATCTGAAATCAGGAGATACTCTCATTGATTTCAGCAGGGATCTCCCCCAGGCAAGCCACCCGCTGGAGGTGCGGCCAGCCAAACTGGGAGGACGAGGCGATGCTGCTGTGTTACAGCGGAAACTGGTCAGAGGAGGACCCAGGGCTCCAAGGAACCAGTTAGCGCTAGGCAGCTGAAAAAAGAAAAATTCCAGTTGCCATTTTCTGACCACAAACCTTAAGCACAAGGGCAGCAGTGCCAGCAGAGGCTGGTTTTTCACTTATTCTGGAAACACTGGTAGCTTTCAGCATTTAACAGATTTTTTTTTTTTTCCCACAGAATTATAATTTTGTCTAGACGGCTAGAAGAGAAGTCTGTAAAAGTTTTTATATAAGCTTCGTCTGAACTCCACTGGGAATTACAACTTTTCAAACAAAATACAAAAATAAAAACCTTCTACGACTTAATTTAGCAAAAAGTGGAGATAAAAACCCTAGAAAGCAGACTCCTTAGCAGCCATTTGTTGGAGCCCAGCTTTGAGCGCTTTGTTTTCATTCTGAAAGGAACACAGACGTATTCCCAAAGAGACAGCACCTGAAAGCAACATTAATTTCCTTCATGCATAGCTGGTAAGCTTTTTAAATTGGTACTAATACCTCTAATGTACAAGGGTTTACAATTCCTTACCTAGGACAATACCAACAAAAGGTTTGCAGAAAGAGTAATTGCTAATTGCCAATTGCCAATGACTGCAGACGTTTCAATATGCGTGTTAATCGTGACCAAAGAAGGAGCTCAATAAATAAAAGCACCACTTTATAAGTGCCGTATTTGAAATGTGAACAACCGATAGAAATCACACAATGTATACAGAGTTCTATTTACTGCAACAAAATGCATTTGGTTTCCGACCCAGCTGACTGAGCACAGTTCGCATTAGCGTTAAGAGTCACACAAGTTCACTAACTCTCAGAAGGTTATGGCAAAAGCTATGGAAAAACTGGAAGAGGGAAGATGTAGATTCGATATCAGGAAGAAATTCTTCCCTGTGAGGGTGGTGAGGCAGTGGCACAGGTTGCCCAGAGAAGCTGTGGATGCCCCATCCCTGGAAGTGTTCAAGGCCAGGTTGGATGGGGCTTTGAGCAACCCGGTCTGGTGGGAGGTGTCCCTGCCCATGGCAGGGGGTTGGAACTGGATGGGCTTTAAGGTCCCTGCCAACCCAAACCATTTTGTGATTCTCTGATTAGTGCACCTCCTCAGCTGGGGCTGCAAAGGGTCCGTCCAAACACAACTACAGTCCTGGCATCTGCGACCCCTGCAGCACAAGCATCTTTGCTCAGTGCAAGCAACCCAACATCAAAGGGCACTGTACAGTGCACACACATAGGAGATGGAGGAGGGAAGGAAGAGACGTAAATTTTTGGCCTCGGTGCTGTACTCCTCACTGCAAAACCGCCTGCTATGTGGAATGGCGCTCTCAGCACAGCAGTGACTTCTACCATCCACTGCTACGAAAGACTGACAGCTAACCTCACAGCTTGCTGCAGCCAGCCAGCACTTCTCTCCCCACCTTCCCTTCTCACAGAATTCGTACACTAAACTTCACGTGTGGCAAAAACCAGTGCAATAAAAACAGACCAAATAACATGTTTGTGCTTTTAAGTACTTACCTAAGCAGAGCTTTGTCCTTGTTAAGATGCTGGAAGAAGGAAGGCTCACAGATGAGCTGGCTTTCCTGACAAACTTGTTTACAGGATTTTCCAGGTTCAGCAATTTTTACTTGAAGGGCACTTAATGGAGGCCACATCACTTGCCCGTGACAGAAGTCCTGCAGTGACAGATCATTTGTTATTATGATGCATCCAGTCCCTTGACAGAAGTCTTCCCCATTAGTAAAATAAGTGGTCATTATCACCCAAACACTCATTTTGCAGCTCATTTTGGTCATATTAAAATCAGTAATTTAAGCAAATTTAAAAATTTATTTTATTTTTTTTTAGCATGAAGGAATTACCACCTTTGATTGCTACTTGAAATGTGGTAGTATCATTCTTCCCAAAGAAGCTTCTTCCCTATCTTTAACCTTCTTTAATTTGTCATAACCAACTCTAGCTAGTCCCTTTACTTCCACATACTCAACTCATTTTGGCTTTCTCAGGGACTCCTCTTTCACTAACTCAGTGACAGCAAAACTATTTTTGTAACGGCACAAATATCAGGAGGAAGTTCTGGTAGGAGAAGAATTCCAGAGGCCAGTTACCCTGTAGGTGAGGAATGTCTCAAGTGGCCCATGTGGAGAGCCATGTGGAAAGGGTCAGGGGACTTGCAGTGATCTGGAGGGAGCTGAACTCATACAAGACTGAAGATTTCTATAAAGCAACTAGGAATCAAAGCGTTTGTTTGCTCCTCTTGGTTGAACTGCTAGTAAAAGTGCTCGCCCAAAACTGAAAAAAATTGGCTATAAATAACGCGTGCAGTCAAGTGCCACCACAGCAGAAAGAGAGAAGGAAGAAATGGTTACTAAACACACCTGCCAGGCAAAACTATTCAAAGCCAAGTTCTTATGGTCTTGACATTTAAAATCAGAACAAGCAAAGAGAAAACTTTAATCACTGGTTTTATATAACGTTCCATGATACTCAACCATTATTTTAACATTTTGCAACTCTCACCAAAAGGTGATCAAAAAATTTGGGCACAGTCCATCATGGTTTGCTTTCTTCTGACAAAACTAATACTTGGGTTTTTTTTTCTCTGTTTAGATTTCCTCTCCTGAAGGAGGAAGTTTTCATAATCTCAGGTCTAACCGTAAATTTAATATTATACAATGATGAATCACAGAATATCCAGAGTTGGAAGGGACCCAACAAGATCAGAGAGTCCAACTCCTGACTCCACACAGGGCAACGTAAAGCTAAACCATGCATCTAAGAGCGTTGTCCAAATGCTCCTTGAACACTGACAGGCTTGGGGCCCTGACCACTTCCCTGAGGAGCTTGTTCCAGTGCTTGACCATCCTCTCAGTGAAGAACTTTTCCCCCATATCCATTCTGAACTTCCCCTAATGCTGCTCTAAGCCATTCCCTCATGCCATATTCAAAAGATTGAGTAATTTTAGAGCATATTTATAGCAGAATAACTTTAACAGCATCTAAAAAAGTAGGGTTGCACTAGATGGTTGGAGGTACTTTTTAATGAGGTTGTTTCAAAAAGGGCATTTTGCTATTTGGACTTAAGGGCCCTGCTTATTCTGTCCTTTTATAAATCAATATTAAAAATACTAGATGCAGGAGGAAATCTATACAGGTTCAAAACCCAATCCAATACTGTAACAGATACTATATAATACTGTAATATATACTAATGTCATATATACAATATGATACTGCAGTATCGGACTGGATTCACAGCTAGTGCAGTCAGAAGACAAAGTTTTTCAAAGACAGCAAATCACTTGCGAGGCTTCACCATTTGCTGTGGGATTCAGCTTTTAACATCTCTTAGTTGAAAATTCTTCCCAAAAGCTGGACACAGCCTCCCATTTCCCACAGCTTGGTAGGAAGCCTTCTTCCGCTTATACCACCTTGAAGCACATCTCAGTACACCACCTGCGCAGGTACCAGCACACAGGGCTGTGTTTCAGCTTGCTGTTGCTGGCTAGTTTTCCTATCAACCATCACAAGTAACCTAAATTTGGTATCTTTACCTCAGTCTATCTTCCCCCACAAGCCTACATGCATAAGGGTAAAATAAAGAAGTTATGTAAAACAGGTTAAGCTTCACCAGAGACTGCGTTTATGTTTGTTTTACCTATAAACACAATTTCAAGGTGAGACAGGCTTAGCCCTGCCATCCGAGGAGGTGTCCTCTTCCCTCTGGCTTTTCTTGCTCTTGGATGAATGTCCTCGCTCCAGCTCTGGTGCTCAGCTGACCCTCTGCTGAGCCAAGCCAGTTTGCTAATCTAGTAGAGCCCTGCCAAAACATTTTCTGCCGGGTTACCAAGGACTCCGCTTGACCGCATCTTTCAAAGTCAGCCTGTTTGTTCCATCAGCCCAGCCTGCCGCATCCAACAGCTCCCAAGTTTGCAACAGGGAATCCCGCAGCTGCTTCGGCTGCACTTGCCCGGCTGCTTCTTTGATGGCAGTGCCAGTTTAAGCAGTCCCCCCCTTTGGTTCCCACCCTACACGCTGCTGCTTTGCAGAGCTGACACAACTGTTTGCGCAGCCACGGAGCAAACAGGATCAAAGGATGGATTCAGCAGACGGCACAGAGGCACCCACCAGCCCCGCTGGGCGGCTGGCAGGGGCAGGGCACTGCCAGGAAGGAGCAGCTTGGAGTGAAAGCTGTTTTAATCTAGCTGAAGGTGGCACTGCTAAATGTGAAACCACAGCTCACAGTAGTTCTCTTCCTTCAGACCCTAAAGACCTTCAGCCCAGCTGTTGGATCTGAAGATTCGTGGAATTCACTAAACCTTCACCGTCCTCCCTCCTGATTGTGAGCCGAGGCCCCAAAAGGGGAACTCCAGAGGACTTCTTTAAATCCTATAGTTTCACTGTTCCGTATCTGGCCCCATCCCCTTCACATTCAAACTCCCCCTGAAGACCACACTCTCGTGGTTAACGCACCCCACAACCTCTGAACCAGATCAACTCCACGCATCTTTGTTCCTGTTCCAAGCTTGTGCTGCTTTCTCTGTTCTGCCTGCCTCCCGCCACAAACTCTTCAAAATAAGGTCTTGACCTTTATTTGTGCTTCATCTGACATGTTAATCAGGCACAGTGCTAAGCACATGCAGCGAATAATGATGCCTGAGCATCCTGGGGGGGGCTGTGAAACAATAATGGCTTTTGACAATTAGTCAAAGGAATGAACAAAATTACAGTGTTCTATTTATTTCCGAGAAGCACGCAGTACAGGCCAGGGCTTAGCCCTTGGAGGAGGTCCAGAGGGGAGAGGCAGGTTTGGCCCACAGATGCTACCTCTAGGTTGTCTCTTTTTCTCCCTTCTACTGAGCTCCATTTCTTCCTGTATTGACAAAAACTCTCAATTATAGCTCACTCGGGTAGAAGAATGAAAAGCAGCAGAGATACTTTTACAGGCTATGTCATCAATACAGCAGCAAAATGCTGAAAGTGTTTATTGGCAGGAAACTGGAAATACTATGTTATGTTAACTACACTTCTGACCTGAAGCTGTGTTATTCTTTATTACTGTCTTTAATATTGTCCACTTTCAGAAATGAGCATGTCCAGTGCTTTTTCCAGAAGAAATTCTGGCAGTTAATAACTGGCACATCAGAGATACAGGTTATCCCTATCTCTTTTCTGCAGCAGCCAGAACAAAAGGCAGAGCTGGCCACTGCAACAGATCTGGCCTTGGGCAGAAGTCCAAGCAAACATACAGTTTCTGGAAGTCAGGATCTCTGCAGTTTATTACTCCAACACAGTATCTTCTGCTGCTCTCAGCTGGCAATAATGCATGGGGACCAAAAGTCCTTTAAGTAACTGGTTTCCAAATCATTTAAAGCTTTACTGATTGAAACTAAATACTTGAAAAATCTGCCCAGAGGCTTTAGCCTAGGTGCAATTCCACCACAAAAGTATCTCTGTATTTACATGACATTTCATGATCCAAAGATTTTTTTGTGTGTACACAGTTAAAGAAGTCACATATACACTGAAAAACTACTTTGCCTTTCTGCTGTGCTGTAAGACCAAGAACTGCACAGCTGTTTCTACCTGAATAGCAACAACACTGAGCAGCTTTAAAATGGAGAGGTGTCCTTGCTTTCCAAAATAAAACAAGAGTGTCATCCACAATAAAAGTTCATACCTGTCTTTCAATAAACGCATTCATCCTCTGAAGCATTCCTTCACATGTAAATTCATAGGGCAAATAAGGGTCAATCTGTGGAAACACAGTGTGTTCAGGTTAGAGGTTTTTTCATTTAAATGAACTTTGTGGTGCACTGTGTGGTAGAGGCTTGTATTCCAAATACTACGTTATCCCTTAAGTAGCTACAATAAATGCAAATAAACTCATTAACAAATCACAATTTCACAAAACCATCAGCAGTTTAAGCTAATTTTTGCTCCTTTGTAAAGGCAATAAAAGTTGCTCAGCGATTATCTTTAGGGAAACTCAGGGTATACTGCAAAGTAACAGAGATAAAGCTATTGAGACCCTACGGGATTGCAGAGCTCCTGTTTTAGCTAAGTTTCAGTTCTGGAGTTGAAATGAAAAAGAAAACATTATGACAAAAAGGAATGTGATACCTTTGAAAATTACTTCAAACTTTTTTTTTTTTCCCTTGAAGTGCCCTCATTACAATTCCACACTGTAAGTGCACAAGCACTTCAGTGGCAGTTATGTCAAGGTTACGAAGTCAGTCAAAAGAGTTGAGCGTGTATTTGGACAGGCTGTAACGCTCTAAGAATCAACAAGGAAACTTCCTCACTGAATACACAGAAAATATAGATTGCTATATCATTTACATATGACATTCACATTTCTAGACAAATTCACTCACACTCATTTTTTTCAGGTAAAAATCTGACATATCCAGTACTAAAACATGATAATCAGATACCACAGATATGTAATAATACTTTTTCCCCCCAATATCCTACCAAAGTGCACTGATCCGCTTTAATTAGACTAACATTAGGAAGCACTCTACATGCAGTACACAATACACCCTCAAGTGTCGACGACAAATTGAGGATACATTTCTCACCTTTTGATTCAGAATTGATTTCACAGCCTTCTCAACTTCAGAAAGATCACTGATGTCTACAGTCCAGACATGGGGCTTCCCAATGTAAACTTCAGCATAGGGATGCTGAGATGTCAACTGAAAGGAAGAAATGATATCGGTACAAATTAACGTGTCAAGATATCCTTCCCTCTCACTCTTTTCGTTAGACTTTTTGGATGAAACGCACCAGGATAACACAAGAATTCAGCTAGAATCTAACAGTCACCATCATTCCTTCTGAGTTATCTTTCAGATGTTCTGTGCTTAAATTTAGAGAGTGACTTTAGTTGGAAAACGGAAAATCAGATAACGCAGATCACAAGTAACATTTGTGCACCTCTCATTTGTGGCTCAGATCCTCATAATGACCCACGTCACAAAAGACTTGACGCTTACTGAAATTACTTTTACAACGTGACCCTGCTTCCCCATAGCTCATTCACAGAACAGTCCTCCATTTTCATAACCTGCAATTGCTACCAGTCCTGGTTAGACCTGCATGACTGGCTTCAGGAGATGTCATCCTCACTCTGTCTCACCTTCAGACAATGTTGTCGCCCTGTCTCTCCTTCAAATTTCAAACATTTCCAATCTTCTGTGAGCAGTAGTGAATAAAGAACCATTTCTATCACTTAGAATGATTTCTGACTCTCGCTGCTGATAGTACAAGAGTAATTTGACCTCAATAAGAGTGTTAACTAATATTTTGTCAGAAAACAAATTCAGTAAACACTGAAGTAGATAATTAAGAAAAGCTGTACCAGACATTGCTTTCAGAACTAGCAGGATAGCACTAAAAGTCAAAAAAACGCTTAGATGTGGCGCTTCGAGACATGGTTTAGTGGGTTTAGTGGGCATGGTGGCATCGGGTATACGGTTGGACTTGATGATCTTTGAGGTCTCTTCCAACCATAATGATTCTATGATTCTAAGTAATTTTTGTGACAGGTTGCACAGGAGTGAGAGGAACATGCAAATAAACACGCCAAGAGGAAGCAAAAGCTGCAGAAGAGAGGGTAGTGTTTTACACTCAGAAGACAAATGTTTTTTAAAGAAATAAAAAATAAAACCCTACAGGATAGATTATTCACAGACAAGTTTTATACAGCTGCCTCTTTCTGCATGATACAAAGAAAAATCCAGAAAGCGCAAAAGATCTGCAGTAGGAAGTGGCGTCTGTTGGAAAGAGCCTTCTCCTGCAGTAGGCATACACTTGTATTTGACTTCTTCCTCAAGCAAATGCAAGAAAGTACTTTAAAAAAATTTTGCCTATTGCATTTTGCTTGTGGACACGAGAAGCCAGTCGTATAGTTAGATACGGGATCAGCTCGCATAACTCCGTGCTCCGAGATCAACACTCCAGGGGACTCTGTGTGGGCTCCCACCTTTGGCTGCAGGGCAGGGTGGTGCCGAGAGCTGAGGGTGGCCGGAAAGCTGCAGCTGCGGGGACAAAACTCGGGATGCTTCTGCACGCAGCCACCTTCCATCGGTGTATTTCAAATTCCTCCAAAAAGTCCAATGCTTCTCGAAGACTGACATATTCTAACCTTTTTCAATGGTATTTCTACTGCCACTAAAATCATATATACTTAAAAATGTGGGTTACCAAGACTCAGTTCCCAGGGCACTTATGTCTGGTCTTCAGGTGGCAGAAGCTACATTGCTATTGCTTTCAGTAACAACAAAAACCCTTCTACTGCACCTTTAAAAATATGAACACAAACCAGTGTTTTAAATTCCACAAAGCTTTAGGAATTATGCCTTAGATCACTCTTTCTCTACCATCTCAGACAGACAGGCAGCAACATTAAAGCCAGATCTGATCTGGAAGATGAACAACTAAGCTTCTGAGACTAGTAGCTGTTTTAAGAGTAACTAGTAACATATTTTTATTGCACCAGTTATTCTACATGTATACTCTCAAAAAAATATTAAGACTATTTCCTAATACTGAAATGCTTTAATTAGCCAAGGCTTAATGTTTTAGATATTCAGGAGATACTCCTTCTGTCTATAATTAAAATCTATAAGAATTCTCATAAATAGATTTGGAATCAATTTCTAGTTTCACGTCTTTTTTTTTTTTTCCCCCTTCCGAAAAGCAGAAAATGAAAGAAACCACACCCAAGTACACACTTCAATTAGATTTAGCATATCAAGTTTTCGTTCTTTGTTTATGTGGGGGGACAGAATGGAAAAGAAACATTGGTACAAATACTAGTACAAAACAAGCTGCTTGAAGGTGATTTTTTCTTTTTTTTTTTTT